>NW_027516465.1:0-25989 GCF_048772815.1 Callospermophilus lateralis
CCGGGTGAGCAGGGCCCATGGGGAGCAAGAACACGGGGAGCAGGGCTCAGGGGGAGAAGGCCCAGGATAGCTGGCAGCAGAAGAGCAAGGCCCAGTAAGAGCAAGGCCCAGTGGAGCAGGGCCAGGGAAAGCAGGGTCCAGAGAGCAGGGCCCAGAAGAGTAGGGCGAGGGGAGCATGGCCAGGGGATTAAGGCTAGGAAGACTAGGGCCCATAGGGAGCAAGGCCAGGGGGAGCAGGGTCCAGGGAAGCAGGACCAGAGGGACCAGGTCCCAGGGGACCAGGTCCTAGGGGAGCAGGGCCCATTGGTAGCAGAACCTTGGGTAGCAGGACCAGGTGGAGCAGGGACGAAGCACATCAGGACCAAGGGATTAGGGCCAGTGGAGCAGGGCCCATGGGGAGCAATGCCAGGGAAAGTAAGTCCCAGGGAAAGAAGTGCCCAGGGGGAATAGGGCCAAGGAAAGCAGGGCCAGGGGGAGCAGGTTCCATGAAAGCAGGAGCAGAGGGAGCAGGGTCACGGGGATCAGGGCCAGGGGGAGCGAGGCGCAAGGAAGCAGGACCAGGAGGAATAGGGTACAGAAAAATAGGGCACAGGAATAGCAGGGCCCAGAAGAGTAGGACCAGGTAAAGGAGGATCCAAGAGAGCAGGGCCCAGAGGAGTAGGACCAGGTGAATTGGGCCGAAGTGAGCAGGGCCCAGGGGAGCAGTGCCAGGGGGAGTATAGCCAGGGGATTAGCTCCAGAAAGAGCAAGGCCCATAGGGATAAGGGCCAGGGGGAGCAGGGCCCTGGAAAGCAGGACCAGAGGGAGCAAGGCCCAGGGGAGTAATACCCAGGGGAACAATGGCAGGGGAGCATGGCCAGTGGGAATAAGGCCCAGTGAATAAGGACCAGGGGGAGCAGGAATAATGGGAGCAGGGCCCAGGGGGAGCAGGGCCAGGGGGAGGGGAGCCCATGGGGGTTCAGGGCTCAAGGGAGCAGGGCCAGGATGAGCAGGGCCCATGGGGAGCCAGATCAGGGGGATCAGGTACCAGGGGGAGAAGGGCCCAGTGGGAGCAGGGCACAGAAGTGCAGGGCCCAGGAGGAGCAGGGCCCAGGGGAGTAGGGCGCAGGGAAGCAGGGTCAGTGGGAGTAGGGCGACAGGGAGTGGGGCCCTGGGAAGCAGGACCAGGGGGAGCAGGGCCCAGGGGAGCAGAGCGAAGGGGAGCAGAGTCAGGGAGAAAAGGGGCAAGGGAGCAGGGCCCAGGAGGAGCTGGATGCAGGGAAACCAAGGCCCAGGAGGAACAGAACCTGGGGGATTAGGACACAATGGAGCAGGACTGGAGGGAGTAGGGCCCAGGGGAGCACGGACAGGCAGAGCAAGGTCCAGGGGGAGCAAGATGAGATGGAGCAGGGCCCAGGTAGAAGAGGACCAGGGCAGCAGGGCCCAGGAGAGCAGGGCTACGAGGTTCAGAGCCCACAGGGAGTTGGGCCAGAGGGAGTAGGGTCAATGGGGAACAGTATCAGGGAGAGCATGTCCCAGGGGAGCAGGGCCATGGGGAGTGGGGCCAGGAGGAAAAGGGACAAGGGTAGAAGGGCCAAGGGAGACAAGTACCTGGGGGTGCAGGGCCCCGGAGTTCAGGCCCAGGGGAGCAGGTCCCATGGGGAGCAGCGGTTGGAGGTGCATGGCTCAGGTGCATGGTCTAGGGGGAGCAGAGCCAATAGGGAGTAGGGCCAGGGGGAGCAGAGTCAGGAGTAGCAGAGTTTGGAGTAGCAGGGCACAGGGAAGCAGGGCCTAGGAGAGGATGGCCAGGGGGCCAGTTACATAGGGAGTAGAGCCCAGGAAACAGGACCAGGGGAGCAAGGCCAAGGGGGAGGTAGGTCCAGGAAAGCAGGACCAGAGGGAGCAGGGCCCAGGGTAGGAGGGCCTAGAGGAGCAGAGCCAGGGGGAGCAGAGCCCAGGGGAGAAGGCCAAGGGAAGCAAGGCCCAGAAGAGCTGGGCCCAGGGGAGCAGGGCCTGGTGTGCAGGGCCCAGGGGAGCAGGACTGCGGGAAGTAGGGCCTAAGGGACCAGGACCATGAGGAGTAGCACTCAAGAGGAGCAGGACCGGGCAGAGCAGGGGCCAGGGAGAAGAGGACCAGGGGGTGCAAAGCCCAGGAGAGCAGGGCTAACGGGAACAGTGCCTACAGGGAATAGGGCCAGGGAAAGAAGTTACCAGAGGAGCACGGCCTAGGGGAGTCTAGCCAGGGAGGAAAGGGCAAGGAGGACAAGGGCCCAGTGAGAGCAGTACCAGGTATAGCAGGTCCCAGGGGAGGAGGCCCAGGGAAGCAGGGCAATAGGGAGCAGGGCCAGGGGAATCAGAACCCAGGGGAAGCAGGGAAAAGGGGGTTAAGGGCCCAGGGGAGCTGGGCCCATGGGGAGCAGGGTCCAGGGGAAGAAGGGCCCAGGAGAACAGGACTGGAGGGAATAGGTCCCAGGGGAACAAGGCCAGGGGGATCAGGGACTAAGGACAGGAGGATCTGGGGAGCAGGGCCCAAGAGAGCAGGGCTAGTAGGAGCAGAGCTCACAGGGAGTGGGGCTGAGGGAGCAGGGAGAGGGGATCAGGGATCAAGGGTAGAGGGCCCAGGGGGTAGAAAGGCCTAGCGGAGCAGGGCCAGGAGGAGCAGGGCCCAGGGGTAGAGTACCAGAGGAGTACACCCCAGGGGAGCAGCGACAGGGAGGATCAGGGCTCAGGGGAGCAGGCCAGCAGGAATAGGACCAAGGAGAGCAGGTCCAGGGTCGTATGGCCCAAGGAACCAGGACTGGGGGGAGCAGGGCCCAGGGGAGAAGGGCCAGTGGGAGCAGGGCCCAGGAAGAGAAGGACCACGAGGAGCAGGCCCCATAGAAAGGAGGCCTACGGGGAGGAAGGCCCAGGAGAGCATGGCTAGGCGGAGCAGATCCCACAGGGAGTTGGGGCACGGGAAGCAAAACCAGGGTAGCAGGGACAATGGAGAACAGGACCAGAAGGAGGAGGGACCAGGTGGAGTGGGGCACAGGGGAACCAGGGTCCAGGGAAGTAAAATCAGGGGGAGAAGGGCCCAGAGAGCAGGTCCAGGGGTGAGCAGGGCCCAGTGGAGAAGGGCCAGGAGGAGCAGGGTCCGGGGGAGAAGGACCAGAGGGAGCAGGTCCCAGGAGAGCAGGATCAGGAGGAACAGGTCCAGGGGGAGCAGGGCCAATGGAAGCAGGGCCCAAGGAAGCAGGTCCAGGGAGAGCAGGGTCAAAAAGTTGCAGTGCTCAGGCAAACAGAGCCCATGGGGAGCAGGGTACATGGGAGCAGGGCACATGGGAGCAGGGCCAGGAGGAGCAGGGCCCAAGGGGAGCAAGACCAGGGGTAGCAGTACCTGGAGGAGCAGGTACCGGGGAGCAGGCCCAGGGGAAGCAGTGCGAGGGACAGCAGGGCCAGGGACAGCAGGGTCCTAGGGTAACCAGGACAAGGGGGAGCAGCGCCCAGGCAGTGGAGGGTCAGGGATAGCAGAGCCAAGTAGATCAGTGCTAGGGATAGCAGAGGCCACAGTGAGTAGGGGAGGAGAGAGCAGTACGGGTGAGCAGGGCCAATGGGGAACAAGACCATGGGGAGCAGGATCCATGGGGAGCAGGGCATAGGGGAAGCAGGGCATAGGGAAAACAGGGCCCAGGGTGAGCAGGGCCGAAGATCAGGACCAGGGGGGAGCGGGACCTATTGAGCAGTGCCACGAGGAGCAGGGCCCAAGGGGGAGAAGGGCCCAGCAGAGCAGGGCCAGGACGAAAAGGGCCCATGGGGGGCAGGGCCCAGGAGAGCAGGGCCCAGGGGAGCAGGGCCAGGGGGAGCAGGCCCAAAGGGCAGGGCCCTGGGGAACAGAGTCAGGGGAGCAGAAACAGGGGAGCAAGAGTGGAGGGAGTAGGGCCCAGGGGACAGGGCCAGGGTGGGCAGGGCCCAGGAGGAGCAGGTGGGGCAGGGTCCAGAGAGAGGATTATTAGAGGACCAGGGATGAGGAGAGCAAGGCTAGGGGTGTAGAGCCCACAGGGAGTAGAGCCAGGAGGAGAAGGGCCAGGCGAGCAGGGCCCAGGCGGAAAAGGGCCCAGGGAGAGCATTACCAGGGGGAGCAGGTCCTGGAGGAGCGGGCCCTGGGGAAGCAGGGAAAGGGGGAGCTGGGATAGAGGGAGCAAGGCCCAAGAGAAGCAGGGAACAGGGGGAGAAGGACCCAGGGAGCAGGGCCCATGCAAAGCAATACCAGGTGGAGCAGGGCCCAGGGGGGAAGGGTCCAGGGGAAGTAGGGTGCAGAGGAGCATGGCCCAGGGGAGCAGGGCCAGGGGAAGTTGGGCCCAGGAAAGCAGGGCCAGGTAAGCAGGGCCAGAGGGAATGGGGCCCGGGGAAGCAGGAACAGGGTGACCAGGGCTAAGCGGGAGCAGGACTCAGGAAGAGGTGAGCCCAGTGGGGAGCAGGGCACAGAGAAAACAGGGCCCAGGGGAGCAGGGCCCAAGAGCAGGACAAGGGGAGAGCGGGACCCAGTGACCAGTGTTAAGAGGAGCAGGGCCCAAGGAGTTGAAGGGCCCAGCAGAGCAGAGCCAGGAGAAAAAGGGCCCAGGGAGGGCAGGGCCCAGGAGAGTAGGGCCCAGGGGAGCAGGACCAGGGGGAGCAGGCCCAGAGCAGGGCCCAGGGGAACAGAGTCACGGGAGCAGGAACAGGGGATCAGGACTGGAGGGAGTAGGGCTCAGGGGACAGGGCCAGAGGAGCAGGTGGGGCAGGGTCCAGGGAGAGGAGTATTAGAGGACCAGGGATGAGAAGAGCAAGGCTAGGGGTGCAGAGCCCACAGGGAGTAGAGCCAGGAGGAGAAGGGCCAGGGGAGCAGGGCCCAGGAGAGCAGGGCTAGGAAGTGCAGAGCCCACAGGGAGTAGGGCCAGAGAGAATAGGGCCAATGGGGACAAGTATCAGTGTGAGCATGGCCCAGGGGGCAGGGCCATGGGGAGTGGGTCCAGGAGGAAAAGGGCCAAGGGTAGAAGGGCCCAGGGAGAGAATTACCTGGGCGTGCAGGGCCCCGGAGTTCAGGCCCAGGCAAGCAGGTCCCATGGGGATCAGCGGTTGGAGGTGCATGGTTCAGGTGCATGGTGTAGGGGAGGCAGAGCCGATAGGGAGTAGGGCCAGGGGTAGCAGTCAGGGGTAGCAGAGTTTGGAGTAGCAGGTCACAGGGAAGCAGGGCTAGGGAGAGGAGGGCCAGGGGGGCCAGTTCCACAGAGGGTAGAGCCCAGGAAATAGGATCGGGGGAGCAATGCCCGTGGGGAGGTAGGTCCAGGAAAGCAGGACCAGAGGGAGCAGGTCCCAGGGTAGGAGGGCCCAGGGGAACAGAACTGGAGGGAATATGGCCCAGGGGAACAGGGCCTAAGGACAGGAGGATCTGGGGAGCAGGGCCCAGGAGACCAGGGCTAGTAGGAGCAGAGCCCACAGGGAGTGGGGCCTGAGGGAAAAGGGAAAGGGGAGCAGGGTATCAAGGGTAGCGGAGCCCAGCGGGTAGGAGGACCTAGCGGAGCAGGGCCAGGAGGAGCAGGGCCCAGGCGTAGCAGTACCAGAGGAGCACGGTCCAGGGGTAGCAGGACCAGATGAGCACAGCCCAGGGGAGCAAGGACAGGGAGGATCAGGGCCCAGGGGAGCAGGCCAGGGGGAATAGGACCAAGGAGAGCAGGTGCAGGGTCGTAGGCCCAAGGAACCAGGACTGGGGGGAGCAGGGCCCAGAGGAGAAGGGCCAGTGGGAGCAGGGCCCAGGAGGAGCAGGAACACGTGGAGCAGGCCCCATAGAAAGGAGGCCTACGGGGAGAAAGACCCAGGAGAGCATGGCTAGGGGGAGCATATCCCACAGGGAGTTGGGGCACGGGAAGCAAAACCAGGGTAGCAGGGACAATGGAGAGCAGGACCAGGGGGAGGAGGGACCAGGGGGAGCGGGGCACAGGGGAACCAGGGTCCAGGGAAGCAATTTCAGGGGGAGCAGGGCCCAGAGAGCAGGTCCAGGGGTGAGCAGGGCCCAGTGGAGCAGGCGCAGGTAGATCAGGGTCCGGGGGAGCAGGACCAGAGGGAGCAGGTCCCAGGGGAGCAGGATCAGGAGAAACAGGTCCAGGGGGAGCTGGGCCAGTGGGAGCGGGGCCCAAGGAAGCAGGACCAGGGAGAGCAGGGCCAAGAAGTTGCAGTGCTCAGGGGAAACAGAGCCCAGGGTGAGCAGTGCACACGGGAGCAGGGCCAGGAGGAGCAGGGCCCAAGGGGAGCAAGACCAGGGGGAGAAGTACCAGGAGGAGCAGGTACCGGGCGAGCACGCCCAGGGGAAGCAGTGCGAGAGACAGCAGGGCCAGGGACAGCTGGGTCCTAGGGTAAGCAGGAGAGATAGCAGAGGCCACAGGGAGTAGGGGCAGGGAGAGCAGTGCAGGTGAGCAGGGCCCATGGAGAACAGGACCAGGGGGAGCAGGATCCAGGGGGAGCATGGCCTAGGGGGATCAGGGCACATGGAAAAGAGGGCCCAGGGGGAGCAGGGCCAAGAGGCAGGATCTGGGGAGAGCGGGACCCAGTGAGCAAGTCCACGAGGAGCAGGGCCCAAGGGGGAGAAGGGCCCAGCAGAGCCGGGCCAGGAGAAAAATGTCCAGGCGGGGCAGGGCCCAGAAGAGCAGGGCCCAGGGGAGCAGGGCCAGGGGGAGCAGGCCCAGAGAGCAGGGCCGTGGGGAACAGAGTCAGGGTGGGCAGGGCCCAGGAGGAGCAGGTAGGGCAGGGTCCAGGGAGAGGAGTATTAGAGGACCAGGGATGAGGAGAGCAAGGCTAGGGGTGCAGAGCCCACAGGGAGTAGAGCCAGGAGGAGAAGGGCCAGGGGAGCAGGTCCCAGGCGGAAAAGGGTCCAGAGAGAGCATTACCAGGGGGAGCAAGTCCTGGAGGAGCGGGCACTGGGCAAGTAGGGCAAGGGGGAGCTGGGATAGGGGGAGCAAGGACCAAATGAAGCAGGGAACAGGGGGAGAAGGGCCCATTCGGAGCACGACCAAGTGGAGCAGGGCCCAGGGGGGAAGGGTCCAGGGGAAGTAGGGTGCAGAAGAGCAGGGTCCAGAGGAGTATGGCCCAGGGGAGCAGGGCCAGGGGAAGTAGGGCCCAGGAAAGCAGGGCCAGGTGAGCAGGGCCAGAGGGAATGGGGCCTGGGAAGCAGGAACAGGGCGAGCAGGGCTAAGCGGGAGCAGGACACAGAAAGAGGTGAGCCCAGTGGGGAGCAGGGCCCAGGAAAGCAGGGCCAGGAGGAGGAGGGCCCAGGAGAATCAGAAATCAGGCAGAATAGGGTTCTGGGTATTACTGACCATGTGGGTAAGACCATTGGGAGCAGAGCCCAAGGAGAGCAGGACCCAGGGGGAGCAGGGCTCGGGGGAGCAGGGCCCAGAAGGAGCAGGGTCAAGGGAAGCAGGGCCAGGGGAAGCAGGGCTGAGGAGGAGCAGGGCCCAGGGGAGAAGGGCCAGGGAATGCAGGGCCAGGGGTTACGTACAACAGGAGCAAGCCCCATGGGGAGCAGGGCCTTGGTTATCAGGACCAAGTGGAGCAGGCCACAATAAGAGCAGAACCAGGGGATTAGGGCCAGGGGGAGAAGGGCCCAGTGCAAGGGGGAGCAGTCACCCAGGAAACCAGGACAAGAGGGAGCAGGGCCAAATAGAGCTGGGCCCAGGGGAGCAGGGACGGGGGAGTACAGCCTGAGTGAGCAGAACCAGAAGGAGCATGGCACAGGGGAGCAGGGTCACAGAGGAGCACTCTCAGGGGAGTAGAGCCCAGAGGTGCAGAGCCAGCGGGAACAGGGCAAGGAGGAGCATGGCTAGGGGATCAGGGTCCAAGAGAAGCAGAGAACAGGGGAAGAAGGGTCCGGGGGAGCAGAGCCCATGCGAGCAATACCAGGAGGATCAGGGCCCAAGTGGGAAGGTCCCAGGGGGAATAGGGCACATGGAGCAGAGCCAAAGAGGAGTATAGCCCAGGGGAGCAGGCCCAGGGAAAGCAGGGACCAGAAGAGCAGTGCCCAAGGGGAGCAGAGCCAGGGTGAATGGGCCCATGTATAGCAGGGTCAGGGGATGCAGGACACAAGGGGTGCAGGACCCAGGGTAGCAGGCCAAGTGGGAGCGGGTTCCAGGTTGACCAAGGCCCAGGAGGAGCATGACCAGGGGGACCAGGGCCCTGGGGAGCAGGACTGGAAGGAGTAGGGCCCAGGGGAGCAGAAACAGGGCCAGGTGGATGAGGGTCCAAGAAGTGCAGGACCAAGGGGAGCAGGGCCCAGGAGAGCAGGGCTAGGAAGTGCAGAGCCCACAGGGAGGAGGGCCAGAGGGAGTAGGGCCAATGGGGAACAGTATCAGGGAGAGTATGGCCCAGGGGAGCAGGTCCATGGGGAGTGGGGCCAGGAGGAAAAGTGCCAAGGGTAGAAGGGCCCAGGGAGACAAGTACCTGGGGGTTTCAGGGCCCTGGAGTTCAGGCCCAGGGCAGCAGGTCCCATGGGGAGCAGCGGTTGGAGGTGCATGGCTCAGGTGCATGGTGTAGGGTTAGCAGAGCCCATAGGGAGTAGGGCCAGGGGGAGCAGAGTCAAAGCTAGCAGAGTTTGGAGTAGCAGGGCACAGGGAAGCAGGGCCTAGGAGAGGAGGGCCAGGGGGGCCAGTTCCATAGGGAGTAGTGCCCAGGAAACAGGACTGGGGGAGCAAGGCCATGGGGAAGGTAATTCCTGAAAAGGAGGAGCAAGGGATCCTGGCCCAGGGTAGGAGGGCCTAGAGGAGCAGAGCCAGGGGGAGCAGAGCCCAGGGGAGAAGGCCAAGGGAAGCAAGGCCCAGAAGAGCAGGGCCCAGGGGAGCAGGGCCTGGTGTGCAGGGCCCAGGGGAGCAGGACTGCAGGAAGTAGGTCCAAGGGAGCAGGACCATGAGGAACAGCACCCAGGAGGAGCAGGACCAGGCAGAGCAGGGCCCAGGGAGAGGAGGACCAGGGGGTGCAGAGCCCAGGAGAGCAGGGCTAACGGGAACAGTGCCTACAGGGAGTAGGGCCAGGGAAAGAAGTTACCAGAGGAGCAGGTATGAGGGGATCATAGCTAGGGAGTAACGGGCAAGGGGGACAAGGGCCCAGTGAGAACAGTACCAGGGATAGCAAGTCCCAGGGGAGGAGGCCCAGGGAAGCAGGGCAATAGGGAGCAGGACCAGGGGAAGCAGAACCCAGGAGAAGCAGGGAAGAGGGGCATAAGGGCCCGGGGGAGCTGGGCCCATGGGGAGCAGGGCCCAGGGGAAGAAAGGCCCAGGGGAAAAGGACTAGAGCGAATAGAGCTCAGGGGAACAGGGCCAGGGGGAAGAGGGCCAAAGGACAGGAGGATCTGGGGAGCAGGGCCCAGGAAGCAGGGCTAGTAGGAGCAGAGTCCAAAGGGAGTGGGGCATGAGGGAGCAGGATCAGGGGAGCAGGGCTCAAGGGTAGCGGAGCCCAGGGGGTAGAAGGGCCTAGCAGAGCAGGGCCAGGAGGAACATGGCCCAGGGGTAGCAGTACCAGAGGAGCACAGCCCAGGGGAGCAGGGACAGGGAGGATCAGGGCCCAGGGGAGCAGGCCAGGGGGAATAGGACCAAGGAGAGTAGGTTCAGGGTCGTAGGGCCCAAGGAACCAGGACTGGGGGGAGCAGGGCCCAGGGGAGAAGGGCCAGTGGGAGCAGGGCCCTGGAGAAGCAGGACCACGTGGAGCAGGCCCCATAGAAAGGAGGGCTACGGGGAGAAAGGCCCAGGAGAGCATGGCTGGGGGAGCAGATCCCACAGGAATTTGGGGCACAGGAAGCAAAACCAGGGTAGCAGGGACAATGAAGAACAGGACCAGGGGGAGGCGGGACCAGGGGCCGCGGGACACAGTTGAACCAGGGTCCAGAGAAGCAAAATCAGGAGGAGCAGGGCCCAGAAAGCAGGTTCAGGGGTGAGCAGGGCCCAGTGGAGAAGGGCCAGGAGGAGCAGGGCCCAGGAGAATCAGAAACCAGGGAGAATAGGGTCCGGGGTATTACGGACCATGTGGGGCAAGACCATGGGGAGAAGAGCCCATGGAGAGCAGGACCCAGGGGGAGCAGTGCCCAGAAGGAGCAGGGTCAAGCGAAGCAGGGCCAGGGGAAGCAGGGTTGAGGAGGAGCAGGGTCCAGGGGAGAAGGGCCAGGGGGTGCAGGGCCAGGGGTTAGGTCCAGGAGGAGCAAGCCCCATGGGGAGCATGGCCTTGGTTATCAGGAGCAACTGGAGCAGCCCACAAGGAGAGCAGAACCAGGGGATTAGGGCAAGGGGAAGAAGGACCAAATGCAAGGTGGAGCAGTCACCCAGGATATCAGGACCAGAGGGAGCAGGGCCAAATAGAGCTGGGCCCAGTGGATCAGGGACAGGTGGAGCACAGCCTGAGTGACTAGGACCAGAGGGAGCATGGTCCAGGGGAGCAGGGCCACAGAGGAGCACAGCTCAGGGGAGTAGGGCCCAGAAGTGCAGAGCCAGGGGGAACAGGGCAAGGAGGAGCATGGCTAGGGGGATCAGGGCCCAGGAGAAGCAGAAAACAGGGGAAGAAGTGTCCGGGGGAGCAGAGCCCATGGGGAGCAATACCAGGGGGAGCAGGGCCCAAGTGGGAAGGTCCCAGGGGGAATAGGACACAGGGGAGCAGAGCCAAGGATGTATGGCCCAGGGGAGCAGGCCCAGGGAAAGCAGGGACCAGAAGAACAGGCCCCATGGGGAGCAGGGCCAGGGTGAAAGGGCCCATGGGAAGCAGGGCCAGGGGAAGCAGGACACAAGGGGTGCAGGACCCAGGGGAGCAGGCCAAGTGGGAGCGGGTTCCAGGTTGACCAAGGCCCAGGAGGGGCATAACCAGGGGGAGCAGGGCCCTGGGGAGCAGGACTGGAGGGAGTAGGGCCCAGGGGAGCAGAACCAGGGCCAGGTGGATCAGGGTCCAGGAAGAGGAGGACCAAGGGGACCAGGGCCCAGGAGAGCAGGGCTAGGGAGTGCAGAGCCCACCGGGAGGAGGGCCAAAGGCAGTAGGGCCAATGGGGAACAGTATTAGGGAGAGCATGGCCCGGGGGAGCAGGGCCATGGGAAGTGGGGCCAGGAGGAAAAGGGCCAAGGGTAGAAGGGCCCAGGGAGAGAAGTACCTGGGGGTGCAGAGCCCCAGAGTTCAGGCCCAGGGGAGCAGGTCCCATGTGGAGCAGCGGTTGGAGGTGCATGGCTCAGGTGCATGGTCTAGCGGGAGCAGAACCCATAGGGAGTAGGGCCAGGGGGAGCAGAGTCAGGGGTAGCAGAGTTTGGAGTAGCAGGGCACAGGGAAGCAGGGCCTAGGAGAGGAGAGCCAGGGTGGCCGTTCCATAGGGAGTAGAGCCCAGGAAGCAGGACCGGGAGAGCAAGGCCAAGGGGGAGGTAGGTACAGGAAAGCAGGAGCAGAGGGAGCAGGGCCCAGGGTAGGAGGGCCTAGAGGATCAGGGAGAGGAGGACTAGGGGGTGCAGAGCCTAGGAGAGTAGGGCTAAGGGGAACAGTGCCTACAGGGAGTAGGGCCAGGGAAGGAAGTTAGGGAGCAGTGCCCAGGGGAGCATAGCCAGGGAGAAACGGGCAAGGGGGACAAGGGCCCAGTGAGAGCAGTACCAGGGATAGCAGGTCCCAGGGGAGGAGGCCAAGGAAGCAGGGCAATAGGGAGCAGGGCCAGGGGAAGCAGAACCGAAAAGAAGCAGGGAACAGGGGGATTAGGGCCCGGGGGAGCTAGGCCGATGGGGAGCAGGGCCCAGGGGTTGATGGGCCCAGGGGAACAGGACTGGAGGGAATACGGCCCAGGGGAACAGGGCCAGGAGGAACAGGGCCAAAGGACAGGAGGATCTGGGGAGCAGGGCCCAGGAGAGCAGGGCTAGTAGGAGCAGAGCCCAGGGGTAGCAGTACTAGAAGAGCACATTTCAGGGGAGCAGGGACAGTGAGGGTCAGGGCCCAGGGGAGCAAGCCAGGGGGAATAGGACCAAGGAGAACAGGTCCAGGGTCGTAGGGCCCAAGGAACCAGGACTGGGGGGAGCAGGGCCCAGTGGAGAAGGGCCAGAAGGTGAAGGGTCTGGGGGAGCAGGACCAGAGGGAGCAGGTCCCAAGGAAGCAGGACCAGGGAGAACAGGGCCAAAAAGTTGCAGTGCTCAGGGGAAACAGAGCCCAGGGGGAGCTGGGCACATGGGAGCAGGGCACATGGGAGAAGGGCCAAGAGGAGCAGATCCCAAAGGGAGCAAGATGAGGGGGAGCAGTACCAGGAGGAGCAGGTCCAGGGGAGCAGGCCCTGGGGAAGCAGTGTGAGAGACAGCAGGCCCAGGGACAGCAGGGTCCTAGGTTAAGCAGGACAGGGGGTGGCAGGGCCAAGGGAGAGGAGGGACAGGGGGTGGCAGGGCACAGGGAGAGGAAGGCCAGGGGTAGCAGAGCCCAGAAATCAGTGCTAGGGATAGCAGAGCCCACAGGGAGTAGGGGCACGGAGAGCAGTACAGGTGAGCAGGGCCCATGGGGAACAGGACCAGGGGGAGCAGGGTCTTCGGGGAGCAGGGCACAGGGAAAACAGGGCCCAGGGGGAGCAGAGCCCAAGAGCAGGACTAGGGGAGAGCGGGACCCAGTGAGCAGTGCCGCGAGGAGCAGGGCCCAAGGGGGAGAAGGGCCCAGCAGAGCAGGGCCAGGAGGAAAAGAGACCAGGGGGGGCAGGGCCCAGGAGAGCAGGGCCCAGGGGAGCAGGGCCAGGGGGAGCAGGCCCAGAGAGCAGGGCCCTGACGAACAGAGTCAGGGGAGCAGGAACAGGGGTGCAGGACTCGGGGGAGTAGGGCCAAGGGGACAGGGCCAGGGTGGGCAGGGCCCAGGAGGAGCAGGTGGGGCAGGGTCCAGGAAGAGGAGTATTAGAGGACCAGGGACGAGGAGAGCAAGACTAGGGGTGCAGAGCCCACAGGGAGTAGAGCCAGGAGGAGAAGGGCCAGGCGAGCAGGGCCCAGGCGGAAAAGGGCCCAGGGAGAGCATTACCAGGGGGAGCAGGTCCTGAAGGAGCGGGCCCCGGGGAAGTAGGGAAAGGGGGAGCTGGGATAGGGGGAGCAAGGACCAAGAGAAGCAGGGAACAGGGGGAGAAGGGCCCAGGGGAGCAGGGCCCATGCGGAGCAAGACCAGGTGGAGCAGGGCCCAGGGGGGAAGGGTCCAGGGGAAGTAGGGTGCAGAGGAGCATGGCCCAGGGGAGCAGGGCCAGGGGAAGTTGGGCCCAGGAAAGCAGGGCCAGGTGAGCAGGGCCAGAGGGAATGGGGCCCGGGGAAGCAGGAACAGGGCGAACAGGGCTAAGCGGGAGCAGGACTCAGGAAGAGGTGAGCCCAGTGCGGAGCAGGGCCCAGGAAAGCAGGGCCAGGAGGAGCAGGGCCCAGGAGAATCAGAAATCAGGGAGAATAGGGTCCGGGGTATTACGGACCATTTGGGGCAAGACCATGGGAAACAGAGCCCACGGAGAGCAGGACCCAGGGGGAGCAGGGCTCAGGGGAGCAGGGCCCAGAAGGAGCAGGGTCAAGGGAACCAGGGCCAGGGGAAGCAGGGCTGAGTAGGAGCAGGGCCCGGGGAGCGGGGCCAGGGGCTGCAGGGCCAGGGGTTAGGTCCAGGAGGAGCAAGCCCGTTGGGGAGCAGGGCCATGACTATCAGGACCAAGTGGAGCAGGACACAAGGAGAGCAGAACCAGGGTTTATGGCCAGGGGGAGAAGGGCCCAATGCAAGGGGGAGCAGTCACCCAGGAAATCAGGACAAGAGGGAGCAGGGCCAAATAGAGCAGGGCCCAGGGGAGCAGAGTCAGGGGAAATACAGCCTGAGTGAGCAGGACCAGAGGGAGCATGGCCCAGGGGAGCACGGCCACAGAGGAGCACAGCTCAGGGGAGTAGGGCCCAGAGGTGCAGAGCCAGGAGGAACAGGGCAAGGAGGAGCATGGCTAGGGGGATCAGGGCCCAGGAGAAGCAGAGAACAGGGAAGAAGGGTCGGGGAAGCAGAGTCCATGGGGAGCAATACCAGGGGGAGCAGTGCCCAAGGGGGAAGGTCCCAGGGGGAATAGGGCACAGGGGAGCAGAGCCAAGGAGGAGTATGGCCCAGGGGAGCGGGCCAGGGAAAGCAGGGACCAGAAGAACAGGGTCCATGGGGAGCAGGGACAGGGGAACTAGGACACAAGGGGTGCAGGGCCCAGGGGAGCAGGCCAAGTGGGAGCGGGTTCCAGGTTGACCAAGGCCCAGGAGGGGCATAACCAGGGGGAGCAGGGCCCTGGGAAGCAGGACTGGAGGGAGAAGGGCCCAGGGGAGCAGAACCAGGGCCAAGTGGATCAGGATCTAGGGGCACCAACCTGGCCCTGTCCCCTGGGCCCTACTCCCTCCAGAACTGCTCCCCTGTTCCTGCTCCCCTGACTCTGTTCCCCAGGGCCCTGCTCTCTGGGCCTGCTCCTTCTGGCCTGCTCCCCTGGGTCTTGCTCTCCTGGGCCTTGCCCCCCCTGTTCCCTTTTCCTCCTGGCCCTGTTCTGCTGGGCCCTTCTCCCCCTGGGCCCTGCTCCTCATGGCACTGCTCACTGGGTCCCGCTCTCTCCTGGTCCTGCTCTTGGGCTCTGCTCCCCTTGGTCACTGTTTTCCCTGTGCCCTGCTCCCCCTAGTCCCTGCTCCCCCTGGATCCTGCTCCCCCTGGTCCTGATCCCCATGGGCCCTGCTCACCTGTACTCCTCTCCCCGCCCCTACTCCCTGTGGACTCTGCTATCCCTAGCACTGATCTACTTGGCTCTGCTACCCTGGCCCTCCTCTCCCTGGGCCCTGCTCCCCCCTGTCCTGCTTACCCTAGGACCCTGCTGTCCCTGGCCCTGTTGTCCCTCGCACTGCTTCCCTGGGCCTGGTCCCCCGGTACCTGCGCCTCCTGGTACTGCTCCCCCTGGGACCTGCTCCTCCTGGCCCTGCACCCATGTGCGCTGCTCCCCGTGGGCTCTGTTCCCCTGAGCACTGCAACTTTGTCTCCCTGGTCTTCCTGGACCTGCTTCCTTGGGCCCCGCTCCCACTGGCCCTGCTCCCCCTGGACCTGTTCCTCCTGATCCTGCTGCCCTGGGACCTGCTCACTCTGGTCTTGCTCCCCGGACCCTGCTCCTCCTGGCCCTTCTCCACTGGGCCCGGCTCACCCCTGAACTTGCTCTCTGTGCCCTGCTACCCCTGATTTTGCTTCCCTAGACCCTGGTTCAAATGTGTCCCGCTGCCCCTGGTCCCGCCTCCCCCTGGTCCTGCTCTCCATTGTCCCTGCTTCCCTAGTTTTGCTTCCCGTGCCCCAACTCCCTGTGGGATCTGCTCCCCCTAGCCATGATCTCCTGGGCCTTTCTCCCCATAGGTCTCCTTTCTATGGGGCCTGCTCCACGTGGTCCTGCTCCTCCCGGGCCCTGCTCCCACTGGCCCTTCTCCCCTGGGCCCTGCTCCCCCCCAGTCCTGGTTCCTTGGACCCTACGACCCTGGATCTGCTCTCCTTGGTCCTATTCCCGCTGGCCTAATCCCCTGGGCCCTGATCCTCCCTGTCCCTGCTCCCCTGGACTGTGCTCCTCTGGTACTGATACCCCTGGGCCCTGAACCTCCTGGCCCTGCTTCACTTGGTCCTTCTACCCCCTGGGCTCTGCTACACTTGAGCCCTGCTCCCCTGTCCCTGCTCCCTCAGACCCCACTCCCTGTGGGCCCTGCTCCCACTGGCCCTTCTCCACTGGGCTCTGCTCCCCCCAGTCCTGGTTCCTTGGACCCTACGACCCTGGACCTGCTCTCCTTCATCCTATTCCCGCTGGCCTGCTCCCCTGGGCTCTGAACCTCCCTGTCCCTGCTTTCCTGGGCTGTGCTCCTCTAGTACTGCTATCCCTGGGCTATGCTCCTACTAGTCCTGCTCTCCTGGGCCTTGCTCCCCAGATCCTCTTGTCCTTTTGCCCTGTTCCCCTGGGCCCTATTCCCTCCAGTCCTGTTACCCTGGGCCCTTCATCCCCTGGGCCCTGCTCCCCATGGGCCCAGCTCCCCCGGGCACTTATCCCCCTGTTCCCTGCTTCCCCTGGGTTCTGCTTCCCCTGGCCCTGCTCCCTATTGCCATGCTTCCCGGGGCCTCCTCCTCTGGGACCTGCTATCCCTGGTACTGCTCTCACTGGGCCCTTGTCCCCCTTGCCCTTTCCTTCCTGGCTATGCTCCCTTTGACCCTGCTCCTCTGGTAACTTCTTTCCCTGGCCCTACTCCCTGTAGGCACTGTTCCCCTTAGCCCTGCTCTCCTGGGCTCTGCACACCCTGGTCCTCCTCTCTGTGGACCCTGCTCTGCCCGGTCCTGCTCCTCCTGGGTGCTGCTCCTCATGGTCCTGGTTCCCTGGGCCCTAATTCCCGCAGTCCTGCTCCCCTGGGCCCTGCTCTTCTGGGCCTTGTTCACTTGGCCTTCTCCCCTGGGCTCTGCTCTCCCTGGCTCTGATCCTCTAGGCCCTCCTACCCTGAGCCCTGCTCCCTCTGGTCCTGCGTTCCTGGACATACCTCCCCCTCGGCCTTGCTCCCCCGGTACTGTTTCCTGGGCTCTACTCCCTATGAAACTGGCCCCCTGGTCCTCCTCTCCTAGGCCCGGCTTCCCTGTGCCCTGCTACTCCAAACTCTGCTACCCCTGACTCTGCTCCCCCTGGCCCTACTCCCTATGGGCTCTGCTCCACCTAGACCATGCACCTGAGCCACGCACCTCCAACCGCTGCTCCCCATGGGACCTACTCCCCTGGGCCGGAACTCCGGGGCCCTGCACCCCCAGGTACTTCTCTCCCTGGGCCCTTCTACCCTTGGCCCTTTCCCTCCTGGCCCCACTCTCCATGGCCCTGCTCCCCTGGGCCATGCTCTCCCTGATACTCTTCCACATTGGCCCTACTCCCTCTGGCCCTATTCTCTCTGGGCTCTGCACTCCCTAGCCCTGCTCTCCTGGGCCCTGCTCCCCTTGGTCCACCTCTTCCTGGACCCTGATCCACCTGGCCCTGGTGCTGCTCCCCTGAGCCCTACTCCCTCCAGTCCTGCTCCTCAGGGCCATGCTCCCCCTAGTTATGCTCCTCCTGGGCCTTGGTCAAACTGGAACCCGCTCCCACTTGGCCTGCTCCCCTGGGCCCTGCACCCCTTGTGTCCTGCTTCTCCTGGCCCTGCTCCCCATGGGCCCTTTCGCCCTGGCCCTGCTACCCATGGGCAGTTCTTCTGGTCCCTGCTTTCCCTGGGCCTATTCCCTGGGCCATACTCCTCCTTGGCTCTGCTCCCCTGTGCCCTATTCCCCCTGGGACTTTCCCACTAGGGCCCTGCTCCCCCTGGTATTGCTCCCCATGGGCTCTGCTTCCCCGGACCCTTCTTCCCCTGTTCTCTGCTACTCCTGGGCCCTGATCCCCCTAGCCATGCTCCTCCTTGCCCTGTTCCCCCTGGCTCTGCATCTCTGGGCCCTACTCCCCTGAGCTGTGCTCCTCTGTGGCCCTGGTCCCCTTGGCCATGCTCCCTCCAGTCATGCTCACTCAGGCTGCATTTCCCCTGACCTTGCTCCCCTGGGCCCAGCTCTATTTGGACCTGTTTTCTCAGGTCGTGATTTCCTGGGTGACTGCTCCCCTTGCATTGGGCCCTTCTCCCCCTGGCCCTAATCCCCTGGTTCTGCTCTCCTTGTGGCCTGCTCCACTTGGTCCTGATAACCATGGCCCTGCTCCCCATGGGGCTTGCTCCTCCTGGATCTAACCCCTGGCCCTGCACCCCGTGGCCCAGCTCCCCTGGGCCGAACTCCTCCACAGCCCTGCTTCCACTGGCCCTGCTTCCCTTGACCCTGCACCTTCTGGGCCCTTCTCCCCCGAGCCCTGCTCCTCCTGGGTCCTGCTCTCCATGGGATCTGCTCCCCATGGTCTTGCCCCACATGGTCCGTGATACCCCGGACCCTATTCTCCCTGATTTTTGATTCTCCTGGGTCATGCTCCTCCTGGCCCTGCTTTCCTGGGCCCTGCTCCCCACTGGGCTCACCTCTTCCTGAGTCCTGCTCCCGCTTAACCCTGCTCGCCCTGTTCTTGCTTCCCCGGGCCCCATTCGTCTGGCCCTGCTCACCTGGCCCTGCTTTCCTGGGCCCAACTTCCCCTGGCCCTACTCCCCTGGACCATGCTCCTCTGCACCCTACTTCCTCTGGACCCTTCCCCCCTGGGCCCTGCTCCACCTGGTCTTGCTCCGCATGGGCCCTGCTCCCCTGGGACCTTCTCCCCCTGTTCCGTGCTTCTCTTGGTCCTTGCTCCCCCTATTGCATCTCCCCCTTGCCCTACTTCCCCGGGGCACGCTTCTCCAGGACCTGCTCCCCCTGGTAATGCTCTCCCTGGGCCTTTTTCCGCCTGGGCCCTGCTCGCCTGGCCCTTCTCCTCCTGGCTCTACTCCCTGTGGGCTCTGCACCCCTAGCCTTGCTCTCCTCATCCCTGGTCCTCTAATACTCCTCTCCCTAACCCTGTCCCACCTGTTCCTCCTGGTCCCTGCCCATCCTGGCTCTGTCCCCTGGGCCCTACTCCCTCCAGTCCTACTCCCCTGTTCCTGCTCCACTGACTCTGTTCCCCAGGGACCTGCTGTCTGGGCCTGCTCCCACTGGCCCTGCTCCCCTGGGCCCTGCTCTCCTGGGCCCTGCCCCCCCAGGGCCCTTTTCCTCCTGGCTCTGCTCTGCTGGACCCTTCTCCCCCTTGGGCCCTGCTCCTCGTGGCACTGCTCACTGGGTCCTGCTCTCCCCTTGTCCTGCTCTTGGGCTCTGCTCCCCCTGGGCCCTGTTTTCCCTGTGCCCTGCTTCCCCTATGCCCTGCTCCCCCTGGTCCTGTTCCCCAGGGTCCCTGCTCACCTGTACTGCTCTCCCTGCTCCTACTCCCTGTGGGCTCTGCTATCCCTAGCACAGATCTTCTGGGCTCTGCTACCCCTGGCCCTTCTCTCCCTTGGCCCTGATTCCCCCTGTCCTGCTTACCCTAGGACCCTGCTGTCCCTGCCCTGCTGTCCCTTGCACTGCTTCCCCGGGGCCTGCTCCCCTGGTACCTGCTCTTCTGGGTTCTTTTCCCCCTCGTCTTTTTCCCCTTGGGACCTGCTCCTCGTGGTCCTGCTTCCATGTGCCCTGCTCCCATGTGCCCTGCTCCCCCTGGGCTCTGTTTCCCCTGAGCACTGCAACTTCTTGGCCCTGCTCTCCCTGTTCCTGCTTCCTTGGGCCCCGCTCCCACTGGCCATGCTCCTCCTGGACCTTTTCCTAATGATCCTGCTCCCCTGGTACCTGTTCCCTCTGGTCCTGCTCACCCAGACCCTGCTCCTCCTGGTTGTTCTCCACTGGGCCCTGCTCACCCCTGGACCTGCTCTCTGGGACCTGCTCCCCCTGATTTTGCTTCCCTGGACCCTGGTTCCCTGTGCCCCGCTCCCTTGCTCCCTCCTCCCCCTGGTCCTGCTCTCCATTGTCCCTGCTTCCCTGGTTTTGCTTCCCATGCCCCAACTTCCTGTGGGATGTGTTCCCCCTAGCCATGCTCTCCTGGGCCTTTCTCCCCGTAGGCCTCCTTTCTATGGGGCCTGCTCCACGTGGTCCTGCTCCTCCTGGGCTCTGCTCCCACTGGCCCTTCTCCCCTTGGCCCTGCTTCCCCCAGTCCTGGTTCCTTGGACCCTACGTCCCTGGACCTGCTCTCCTTGGTCCTATTCCCGCTGGCCTGCTCCCCTGGGCCCTGACCCTCCCTGTCCCTGCTCCCCTGGGCTGTGCTCCTCTAGTACTGCTACCCCTGGGCTCTGCTCCTACTAGCCCTGCTCTCCTGGGCCCTGCTCCCCAGATCCTCCTGTCCTTTGGCCCTCTTCCCCCTGGCCCTGTTCCCCTGGGCCCTATTCCCTCCAGTCCTGTTCCCCTGGGCCCTTCTTCACCTGGGCCCTGCTTCCCATGGGCCCAGCACCCCTGGGCCCTTATCCCCCTGTTCCCTGCTTCTCCTGGGTTCTGCTTCCCTGGCCCTGCTCCCTATTGCCCTGCTTCGCTGGGCCTCCTCTTCTGGGACCTGCTATCCCTGGTACTCCTCTCACTGGGCCCTTGTCCCCCTTGGTCTTTTCTCCCTGGCTATGCTCCCCTGGGCCCTGCTCCTCTGATAACTTCTTTCCCTGGCCCTACTCCCTGTAGGCACTGTTCCCCTTAGCCCTGCTCTCCTGGGCTCTGCACCCCCTGCTCCTCCTCTCCCTGGGCCCTGCTCTGCCCGGTCCTGCTCCTCCTGGGTGTTGCTCCTCATGGTCCTGGTTCCTTGGGCCCTACTTCCCGCAGTCCAGCTCCCCTGGGCCCTGCACACCGGGCCCTGCTCCCCTGGGCCCTGCTCTTCTGGGCCTTGCTTCCATTGGCCTTCTTCCCTGGGCTCTGCTCCCCCTGGCTCTGCTCCTCTAGGCCCTCCTACCCTGGGCCCTGCTCCCTCTGGTCCTGCTTTCCTGGACCTACCTCCCCCTCGGCCTTGCTTCCCTGGTCCTGTTTCCTGGGCTGTACTCCCTATGGAACTGGCTCCCCTGGCCCTCCTCTCATAGGCCCTGATTCCCTGTGCCCTGCTACTCCAAACTCTGCTAACCCTGACTCTGCTCCCCCTGGCACTACTCCCTATGGGCTCTGCTCCCCCTAGACCATACACCTGAGCCATGCACCTCCAACCGCTGCTCCCCATGGGACATGCTCCCCTGGGCCTGAACTCTGGGGCCCTGCACCCCCAGGTACTTCTCTCCCTGGGCCCTTCTACCCTTGGCACTTTTCGTCCTAGCCCCACTCCACATGGCCCTGCTTCCCAGGGCCATGCTCTCCCTGATACTGTTCGCCATTGGCCCTACTCCCTCTGGCCCTCCTCCCTGTGGGCTCTGCACTCCCTAGACTGCTCTCCTGAGCCCTGCTCCCCTTGGTCCTCCTCTTCCTGGACCCTGATCCACCTGGCCCTGGTTCTGCTCCCCTGGGCCCTACTCCCTTCAGTCCTGCTCCCCAGGGCCCTGCTCCCCGAGGTTATGCTCCTCCTGGGCCTTGTTCAACCTGGAACCCGCTCCAACTTGGCCTGCTCCTCTGGGTCCTGCACCCCTTGTGTCCTGCTTCCCCTGGCTCTGCTCCCCGTGGGCCCTTTCGCCCTGGCCCTGCCCCCATGGGCCTTGTTCTTCTAGTCCCTGCTTTCCTTGGGTCAGCTCCCTGGGCCATACTCCTCCTTGGCTCTCCTCCCCTGTGCCCTATTCCCACTGGGACCTTCTCACTTGGGCCCTGCTGCCCCTGGTGTTGCTCCCCATGGGCTCTGCTCCCCCGGACCCTTCTTCCCTTGTTCTCTGCTTCTCCTGGGCCCTGATCCCCCTAGCCATGCTCCTCCTTGCCCTGTTCCCCCTGGCTCTGCACCTCTGGGCCCTACTCCCCTGAGCTGTGCTCCTCTGTGGCCCTGCTCCCCTGGGCCATGCTCCTTCTGGCCCTGCTCACTCAGGCTGTATTCCTCCTGACCCTGCTCCCCTGGGCCCAGCTCTATTTGGCCCTGCTCACTCTGGTCCCAATTTCCTGGGTGACTGCTCCCCCTTGCATTGGGCCCTTCTCCCCCTGGCCCTAATCCCTTGGTTCTGCTGTCCTTGTGTCCTGCTCCACTTGTTCCTGATAGCCATGGCCCTGCTCCCCATGGGGCTTGCTCCTCCTGGACCTAACCCCTGGCCCTGAACCCCTTGGCCCTGCTCCCCTGGGCCTGCTACTCCTCAGCCCTGCTTCCCCTGGCCCCGCTTCCCTTGACCCTTCTCCTTCTGGGCCCTGCTCCGCTGAGCCTGCTGCGCCTGGGTCCTGCTCTCCATGGGCTCTGCTCCCCATTGTCTTGTCCTAAATGGTCCGTATTACCCCGGACACTATTCTCCCTGATTTCTGATTCTCCTGGGTCCTGCTCCTCCTGGACCTGCTTTCCTGAGCCCTGCTCCCCACTGGGATCACCTCTTCCTGAGTCCTGCTCCCGCTTAGCCCTGCTCGCCCTGTTCCTGCTTCCCCGGGCCCCATTCCCTCTGGCCCTGCTCACCTGCCCCTGCTTTCCTGGGCCCAACTTCCCCTGGCCCTGCTCCCCTGGGCCATGCTCCTCTGCACCCTACTTCCCCTGGATCCTTCCCCCTGGGCGCTGCTCCACCTGGTCTTGCTCTGCATGGGCCCTGCTCCCCGGGGCCCTTCTCCCCCTGTTCCCTGCTTCTCTTGGGCCTTGCTCCCTCTATCCCAGCTCCCCCTTGCCCTGCTTCCCCGGGGCCGGTTCCTCTAGGACCTGCTCCCCCTGGTAATGCTCTCCCTGGGGACCATTTCCGCCTGGGCCCTGCTCGCCTGGCATTCTCCTCCTGGCTCTACACCCTGTGGGCTCTGCACCCCTAGCCTTGCCCTCCTCATCCCCGGTCCTCTAATATTCCTCTCCCTGGACCTTGCCCCACCTGCTCCTCCTGGTCCCTGCCCACCCTGGCCTTGACTTCTGGGCCTTACTCCCTCCAGTCCTGCTCCCCCTGTTCCTGCTCCTCTGACTCTGTACCCCAGGGTCCTGCTCTCTGGGCTTGCTCCCCCTGGCCCTGCTCCCTGGGCCCAGCTCTCCTGGGCCATGCCCCCTCGGCTCTTTTCCTCCTGGCCCTGTTCTGCTGGGCCCTTCTCCCCATTGGTCCCTGCTCCTCGTGGCGCTGCTCACTGGGTCCCGCTCTCCCCTGGTCATGCTCTTGGGCTCTGCTTCCCCTGGGTCCTGTTTTCCTGTGCCCTGCTCCCCCTAGGCCCTGCTCCCCCTGGATCCTGCTCCCCCTGGTCCTGTTCCCTATGGGCCCTGCTCACCTGTATTGGTCTCCCTGCCCCTACTCTCTGTGGACTCTGCTATCCCTAGCACTGATCTACTGGGCTCTGCTACCCCTGGCCCTCCTCTCCCTGGGCCCTGCTCCCCCTGTCCTGCTTACCCAAGGACCCTGCTGTCCCTGGCCCTGCTGTCCCTCGCACTGCTTCCCCGGAGCCAGCTCCCCCGGTACCTGCTCCTCCTGGTACTGCTCAACCTAAAACCTGCTCCTCCTGGCCCTGTTCCCATGTGCCTTGCTCCCCCTGGGCTCTGTTCCCCTGAGCACTGCAACTTCTTGGCCCTGCTCTCCCTGGTCCTGCTTCCTTGGGCCCCGATCCCACTGGCCCTGCTCCCCTGGACCTGTTTCTCCTGATCCTGCTCCCCTGAGACCTGCTCCCTCTGGTCCTGTTCCCCGGACCCTGCTACTTCTGGCCCTTCTCCACCGGCCCTGCTCACCCCTGCACCTGCTCTCTGGGTTCTGATCCCCCTGATTTTGCTTCCCTGGACCCTGCTTCCCCTGTGTCCCACTCCCCTGGTCCCTCCTCCCCCTGGTCCTGCTCTCCATTGTCCCTGCTACGCTGGTTTGCTTCCCGTGCCCCAACTCCCTGTGGGATCTGCTCCCCTAGCCATGCTCTCCTGGGCCTTTCTCCCCATAGGCCTCCTTTCTACGGGGCCTGTTCCCCTGGGCTCTTCTCCCCCTGTTCCCTGCTTCTCTTGGGTCTTGCTCCAGCTATCCCAGCTCCCCCTTGCCCTACTTCCCGGGGACCAGCACCTCCAGGACCTGCTCCCCCTGGTAATGCTCTCCCTGGGCCCTTTTCTGCCTGGGCCCTGCTCCCTTGGCCCTTCTCCTCCTGGCTCTACAACCTGTGGGCTCTGCACCCCTAGCCTTGCACTCCTCATCCCTGGTCCTCTAATACTCATCTCCCAGGAACCTGCCCCACCTGCTCCTATTGGGCCCTGCCCACCCTGGCTCTGTCCCCTGGGCCCTACTCCCTCCAGTCCTGCTGCCCTGTTCCTGCTCTCCTGACTCTGTTACCCAGGGACCTGCTCTCTGGGCCTGCTCCCCCTGGCCCTGCTCCCCTGGGCCCTGTTCTCCTGGGCCCTGCCCCCCTCGGGCCCATTTCCTCCTGGCCCTGCTCTGCTGGGCCCTTCTCCCCCTTGGGCCCTGCTCCTCGTGGCACTGCTCACTGAGTCCCGCTCTTCCTGGTCCTGCTCTTGGGCTCTGCACCCCCTGGGCCCTGTTTTCCCTGTGCTCTGCTCCCCCTAGGCCCTGCTTCCCCTGGTCCTGATCCCCATGGGACCTGCTCACCTGTACTGCTCTCCCTGCCCCTACTCTCTGTGGGCTCTGCTATCCCTAGCACTGATGTACTGGGCTCTGCTACCCCTGGACCTGCTCTCCCTGGGCCCTGCTCCCCCCTGTCCTGCTTACCCTAGGACCCTGCTGTCCCTGGCCTGCTGTCCCTCGCACTGCTTCCCCGTGGCCTGCTCCCCCAGTACCTGCTCCTCCTGGTACTGCTCAACCTAAAACCTGCTCCTCCTGGCCCTGCTCCATATGCCCTGCTCCCATGTGCCCTACTCCCCCTGGGCTCTGTTTCCCCTGAGCACTGCAACTTCTTGGCTCTGCTCTCCCTGGTCCTGCTTCCTTGGGCCCCGCTCCCCCTGGCCCTGCTCCCCTGGACCTGTTCCTCCTGATCCTGCTCCCTGGGACTTGCTCCCTCTGGTCCTGCTCCCCCAGACCCTGCTCCTCCTGGCCGTTCTTCACTGGGCCCTGCTCACCCCTGGACCTGCTCTCTGGGCCCTACTTCCCCTGATTTGCTTCCATGGACCCTGGTTCCCCGCTGCCCCGCTCCCCCTGGTCCCTATCCCCCTGGTCCTGCTATCCATTGTCCCTGCTACCCTGGTTTTGCTTCCCGTGCCCCAACTCCCTGTGGGATCTGCTCTTCCTAGCCATGCTCTCCTGGGTCTTTCTCCCCATAGGCCTCCTTTCTATGGGGCCTGCTCCACGTGGTCCTGCTCCTTCTGGGCCCAGCTCCCACTGGTCCTTCTCCCCTGAGCCCTGCTCCCCCCAGTCCTTGTTCCTTGGGCCCTCCGACCCTGGACCTACTCTCCTTGGTCCTATTCCCCTTGGCCTGCTCTCCTGGGCCCTGACCCTCCCTGTCCCTGCTCCCCTGGGCTGTGCTCCTCTAGTACTGCTACCCCTGGGCTCTGCTCCTACTAGCCCTGCTCTCCTGGGCACTGCACCCCAGATCCTCCTGTCCTTTGGCCCTCTTCCCCCTGGCCCTGTTCCCCTGGGCCCTATTCCCTCCAGTCCTGTTCCCCTGGGCACTTCTTCCCTGGGCCCTGCTCCCCATGGGCCCAGCTCCCCCAGGCCCTAATCCCCCTGTTCCCTGCTTCTCCTGGGTTCTGCTTCCCCTGGCCCTGCTGCCTATTGCCCTGCTTCCCTGGCCCTCCTCCCCTGGGACCTGCTATCCCTGGTACTGCTCTCACTGGGCCCTTGTCCCCTTGCCCTTTTCTTCCTGGCTATGCTCCCCTGGGCCTTGCTCCTCTGGTAACTTCTTTCCCTGGCCCTTCTCCCTGTAGGCACTGTTCCCCTTAGCCCTGCTCTCCTGGGCTCTGCACCCCCTGGTCCTCCTCTCCGTGGGCCCTGCTCTGCCCGGTCCTGCTCCTACTGGATGCTGCTCCTCATGGTCCTGCTCCCTTGAGCCCTACTTCCCGCAGTCCTGCAACCCTTTGCCCTGCACACCAGGCCCTGCTCCCCTGGGCCCTGCTCTTCTGAGCCTTGCTTCCCTTGGCCTTCTCCCCTGGGCTCTGCTCCCCCTGGCTCTGCTCCTCTAGGCCCTCCTACCCTGGGCCCTGCTCCCTCTGGTCCTGCTTTCCTGGACCTACCACTCCCTTGGCCTTGCTCCCCCGGTCCTGTTCCTGGACTCTACTGCCTATGGAACTGGCCCCGCTGGCCCTCCTCTCCTAGGCCCTGCTTCCCTGTGCACTGCTACTCCAAACTCAGCTACCCCTGACTCTGCTCCCCCTGGCCCTACTCCCTATGGGCTCTGCTCCCCCTAGACCATGCCCCTGAGCCATGCACCTCCAAACACTGCTCCCCATGGGACCTGCTCCCCTGGGCCTGAACTCCGGGGCCCTGCACCCCCAGGTACTTCTCTCCCTGGGCCCTTCTACCCTTGGCCCTTTTCCTCCTGACCCCACTCCCCATGGCCCTGCTGCCCCGGGCCATGCTCGACTGATACTGTTCC
>NW_027516465.1:26189-58862 GCF_048772815.1 Callospermophilus lateralis
CCTGCTTCTCCTGGCCATAATCCCCTGGCCCTTCTCCTCCTTTCCTTGCTCTCTAGGGTCCTGTTATCTTGGTACCTGCTTCCCCTTGCCCTGTTCCCCTAGGCCCTGCTCCCCTGGCCCCGCTCCCATGGCCATGCTTTCCCTGGTCCTGATAACCATGGTCCTGCTTCCCATGGGCCCTGCATCCCCTGGACCTAATCCCCTGGGGCCTGCTCCCCTTGCCCCTGCTCCCCCTGGGCCGTGCTCTCCATGGTCTTGCTCCCCATAGCCTGTGCTACTCCAGGGCATGCTTCCCCTGTTCCCTGCTTCTTCTGGGCCCTGCTCCCACTGGCCCTGCTCCTCATGGACCTGGTCTCCTGGGCCCTGCTCCCCCTGAGCTCCACTCCCCCTGAGCCCTGCTCCCCTTCATCCTGATTCCCCAGGTCTCACTCCCTCTGGCCCGGCTCTCCCTCGCCAGTTCCCCCTGGCCCCGCAATTCTGGGTCATGCTCTCCTGGGCCTTGTTCCTCCTGACCCTGCTACAATGGGCCCTGCTCCTCCTGCATTCTTCTCCCCCTGGACCTGCTCCCCTGAACCCTGCTCCCCCTGTGTCCTGCACTCCCTGGGCCTGTTCCCCTTGGGCCCTGCTCCTCCTGGCATTGCTTCACCCTGGGCTCTGCTCCCCCTTGGCCTTGCTCCCCCTTGGCCCTGCTCCCCTGATCCTCCTTCCCCAGAGCCCACTCCCCCTGGCCCTGCTCCCCCTGGCTCTGTTTCCCTGGATCTGCTACCCTGGGCACTGCTCCCTCTGGTCCTGCTTCCCTTGGGCACTACTACTGCTGGCCCAGCTCCCCCTGGTTTCTTCCCCCCCCGCCGAACCTGTTTCCCCTTGATCCTGCTCCACTGGTCCTGCTTCCCATGTGTCCTGCTTTCCCTGGACTCTGCTCCTCCTTGCCCTGCTCCCCTGGGTCCTGTTCCCTGGGCCATGCCTCCACCTGTGCTTAAGTCATCCTGGGCGCTGCTCCCCCTTTGCCCTTCTCATCTTGGCCCTGCTCCCCCTGGCTCTGTTTCCCTGGATCTGCTACCCTGGGCACTGCTCCCTCTGGTCCTGCTTCCCTTGGGCACTACTACTCCTGGCCCTGCTCCCCCCTGGGTTCTGCCTCGCCCCCCTGGACCTGTTTCCCCTTGATCCTGCTCCACTGGTCCTGCTTCCCATGTGTCCTGTTTTCCCTGGACTCTACTCCTCCTTGTCCTGCTCCCCTGGGTCCTGTTCCCTGGCCCTGCTCCCACCTGTGCTTTGGTCATCCTGGGCACTGCTCCCCCTTTGCCCTTCTCCCCCTGGCTCTGTTCCCCATGGCTCTGGTCCTCCTTGCCCTGCTCCCTTAGGACCTGCTCTCCCTTACCCTGGTCCCCTGGGCCCTACTCCCATTGAGTCCTTCTCCCCCTGGCCCTCCTCCCCTGGGTCCTGTTCCCCCTGGGTCCTGCTCCCTCTGGCCCTGCTCCCCCCTGGGCTCCAATCCCTCTGAGCCTTGATTTCCCTTGTCCCTGCTCTTCCTGGTCCTGCTTCCTCAGGCCCCACTCCCTCTGGCTCTGCTCCGCTAGGCCTTGTTCTAACTGGCCCTGCTCCCCTGGGCCCTGCACCCCCTGGCTCTTCTTGCCCTGGGCCCTAGATTCCCTGTGCCCCGCATCCCCTAGGCCCCGCTCCCCTGGGCCCTGCTCCCCCTGGCACTGCTCCCCATGGGCCCTGCTCCTCCTGGCCCTTCTCCACCTGGCCCTGCTCCCCTGGGCCCTACTCCCCCTAGGAACTGCTCCCCCTACACCCGCTGCCTGGGCCCTGCTCCTCCTGGACCCTCCTCCCCCTACCCCTGCTACCCTGGCCCAGCTCCCTCTGAACCTAATTCCCTGTGGGCTTTGAACCTAACTCCCTTCTCTCCTGGGCCCTGCTCCTCCTGGGCCCTAATCCCCTGTTCCCAGCTCTCCCCGGCCCTTCTCCTCCTGAGCCCTGCTCCCCATGGTCTTGCTCCACATGGGCTGTGCTACCCAGGGCCCTGCTCCCCCTGTTCCCTGCTTCTCCTGGGCCCTGCTCCCCCTGTTCCCTGCTTCTCCTGGGCCCTGCTCCCGCTGGTACTGTTCACCCTGGCTCTGTTGCCCTTGGCTCTGCTCCCTTGGCTCCTGCTCCCATTGTGTCCTCCTCCCCCTGGACCTACTCCTCTGAGCCCTGCACCCATGTGTCTTGCTCCCCCTGGTCCTGCCTCCTGTGCCCTGCTCCACCTGGCCCTGCTCCCCCATGGCCCTGCTCCCCCTGATTCTGCTCCCCCTCGGCCCTGATTTTCCTGTGCCCTGATCCCCCTGGTCCTTCTCCCCATGGGCCCAGTTTTCCTGGCCCTGATCCACCTGGCCCTTCTCTCTGTGGGCTCTGCTCTCCCTAGCCTTGCTCTCCCGGGCCCTGCTCCCCATAGGCCTCCTCTCCCTGGGCCCTGCTCCACCTGGTCCTGCTCCTCCTGGGCCATGCTTTCCCTGGCCCTGCTCCCCGAGGCCCTGCTCCCCGGGAAACTTCTCTCACTGGCCCTGCTCCTCTAGGCACTGCTCCCCTGGGCTGTACTCCTTCTGGCACTGCTCTTCCTGGGCCCTGCTCCCTCTGGCCCTACATCCTGGTCCCTGATCCCCACTGGGCTACGCTCCCCCCTGAGCCCAGCTCCCCCTTGAGCCTGCTCCCCCTGGTCCTGCTTCCCCAGGCCCCGCTCCCTCTGGCCATGCTCTCACTTGGCCCTGCTCCCCCTGGCCCTGCGCCCCTGGGCCCTGCTCCCCGTGTGTCCTGCTCTCTCTGGCCCTGCTCCCCTGGGCCCTGCTCCCTCGGGCCCTGCTCCTCCTGCCCTTGCTCCCCTGGGTCCTGCTCCCTACTGGTCCCCACTCCCCATTGGGTCTGCTCCCCCTTGGCCCTGATCTCCTGGTCCTCTTTCCCCGGGCCCTGCTCCCCTTTGCCGTGCTCCTCCTGGCCCTGTTTCCCCTGGCCCTGACTCCTGGGCACTGCTTCTGCTGCTTGTGCTTCCCTTGGGGCCTGCTCCCCGTGGCCCTGTTCCCCTGGGTTGATCTCCCTATGGACCTGCTCGCCCTGGGCCCTGCCCACCCTGGGCTCCACTCTCCCTGAGCCCTGGATTCCCTTATCCCTGCTCCCCCTGATCCTGCTTCCCTAGGCCTCACTCTCTCTGGCCTTGTTCCCCTGGGGCCTGCACCCTGAACACCATGGTTCTTCTGCTCCTGGGCCCTGATTTCCATGTGCCTCCTTCCCCTAGGCCCAGCTCCCCCTGGGCCCTGCCCCTCCTGGCCATTATACCCTGGCCCTTCTCCCCCTAGCCCTGCTCCCCTGGGCCCTACTCCCCTGGGGCTTCTTCCTCTACCTCTGGTCCCCAGGACCCTGTTCCTCCTGGGCCCTCTTCCCCCTACCTTGCTCCGCTGGGCCCTGCTCCTCCTGGTCATTGTCCCCTTGGACCCTGCTCCCCCTGGGCCTGCTCCCCCTGGTGCTGCACTCCCTTGGCCCTTCTCCCTGTGGCCTTATTCCTCCTGAGACCCTCACCTCTGGGTCCTACTCCCTCCACTCCTGCTCCCCTCTTCGTGCTCCCCTGACTCTGTTCCCCAGGGCCCTGCTCTCTGGGCCTGCTCCCCCTGACCCTGCTCCCCTGGGCCCTGCTCTCCTGGGCCCTGCCCCCCCTGGGCCCTTTTCCTCCTGGCCCTGCTCTGCTGGGCCCTTCTCCCCCTTGGTCCCTGCTCCTCGTGGCACTGCTCACTGGGTCCCGGTACCTGCTCCTCCTGGTACTGCTCCCCCTGGTCTTGCTCCCCTTGGGCCCTGCACCTCATGCCCCTGCTCATAAGTGCCCTGCTCCCATGTGCCCTGCTCCCGCTTTGCTCTTTTCCCACTGAGCACTGCAACTTCTTGGCCCTGCTCTTCATGGTCCTGTTCCTTGGGCCCTGCTCCCACTGGCCCTGTTCCCCCTGGACCTGTTCCTCCTGATCCTGCTCTCCTGGGAGCTGCTCCCTCTGGTCCTGCTCCCCCGGACCCTGCTCCTCCTGGCCCTTCTCCACTGGGCCCTGCTCACCCCTGGATCTGTTCTCTGGGACCTGCTCCCCCTGATTTTTCTTCCCTGGACCCTGGTTCCTCTGTGACCCGCTCCCACTGGTCCCTCCTCCCCCTGGTCCTGCTCTCCATTGTCCCAGCTACCCTGGTTTTGCTTCCCGTGCCCCAACTCCCTGTGGGATCTGCTCCCCCAAGCCAGACTCTCCTGGGCCTTTCTTTCTGTAGGCCTCCTTTCTATGGGACCTGCTCCACGTGGTCCTGCTCCTCCTGTGCCCTGCTCCCACTGGCCCTACTCTCCTGGGCCGAGCTCCACCCAATCCTAGTTCCTTGGGCCCTACGACCCTTGACCTGCTCTCCTTGGTCCTATTCCCCCTGGCCTGCTCCCCTGGGCCCTGATCCTCCTGGCCCTGCTCCGCTAGGCCCTTCTACCCCCTGGGCTCCGCGACCATTGAGCCCTGCTCCCCTGTCCCTGCTCCCTCAGGCCCCACTCCCTGTGGGCTCTGCTCCTACTAGCCCTGCTCTCCTGGGCCCTGCTCCCCAGATCCTCCTGTCCTTTGGCCCTCTTCCCCCTGGCCCTGTTCCCCTGGGGCCTATTCCCTCCAGTCCTGTTCCCCTGGGCCCCTCTTCCCATGGGCCCTGCTCCCCATGGGCCCAGCTCCCGTGGGCCCTTATCCCCCTGTTCCCTGCTTCTCCTGGGTTCTGCTTCCCCTGGCCCTGCTGCCTACTTCCCTGCTTCCCTGGGCCTCCTCACCTGGGACCTGCTATCCCTGGTACTGCTCTCACTGGGCCCTTGTTTCCCTTGCCCTTTTCTCCCTGGCTATGCTCCCCTGGGCCCTGCTCCTCTGGTAACTTCTTTCCCTGGCCCTACTCCCTGTAGGCACTGTTCCCCTTAGCCCTGTTCTCCTGGGCTCTGCACTTTTTGGTCTTCCTCTCCCTGGGCCCTGCTCTGCCCGGTCCTGCTCCTCCTGGGTGCTGCTCCTCATGGTCCTGTTCCCTTGGGCCCTACTTCCCACAGTCCTGCTCCCCTGGGCCCTGCACACCAGGCCCTGCTCCCCTGGGCCCTGCTCTTCTGGGCCTTGCTTCCCTTGGACTTCTGCCCTGGGCTTTGCTCCCCCTGGTTCTATTCCTCTGGGCCCTGCTCCCTCTAGTACTGCTTTCCTGGACCTACCACCTTCTTGTCCTTGCTCCCCCGGTCCTGTTTCCTGGGCTCCACTCCCTATGGAACGGCCACCCTGGCTCTCCTCTCCTAGGCCCTGCTTCCCTGTGCCCTGCTACTCCAAACTCTGCTACCCCTGACTCTGCTCCCCCTGGCCCTACTCCCTATGGGTTCTGCTCCCGCTAGACCATGCACCTGAGCCATGCACCTCCAACCGCTGCTCCACATGGGACCTGCTCCCCTGGGCCTGAACTCTGGGGCTCTGCACCCCCAGGTACTTCTCTCCCTGGGCCCTTCTACCCTTGGCCCTTTTCCTCCTGGCCCCACTCCCCATGGCCCTGCTCCCCCGGGCCATGCTCTCCCTAATACTGTTCCCCATTGGCGCTACTGCCTTTGGCCCTCCTCCCGGTGGGCTCTGCACTCCCTAGCCCTGCTCTCCTGGGCCCTGGTCCCCTGGTCCTCCTCTTCCTGGACCCTGATCCACCTGGCCCTGGTTCTGCTCCCCTGGGCCCTACTCCCTCCAGTCCTGCTCCCCAGGGTCCTGCTCCCCCTGGTTATGCCCCTCCTGGGCCTTGGTCAACCTGGAACCCGCTCCCACTTGGCCTGCTACCCTGGGTCCTGTACCCCTTGTGTCCTGCTTCCCCTGGCCCTGCTTCCCATGGGCCCTTTCACCCTGGCCCTGCTCCCCATGGGCCCTGTTCTTCTGGTCCCTGCTTTCCCTGGGCCTGCTCGCCTGGGCCATACATCCTTGGCTCTGCTCCCCTGTGTCCTATTCCCCCTGGGACCTTCCCACTTGGGCCCTGCTCCCCCTGGTATTGCTCCCCATGGGCTCTGCTCCCCCGGACACTTCTTCCCCTGTTTTCTGCTTCTCCTGGGCCCTGATCCCCCTAGCCATGCTCCTCCTTGCCCTGTTCCCCCTGGCTCTGCACTTCTGGGCCCTACTCCCCTGAGCTGTGCTCCTCTGTGGCCCTGCTCCCCTGGACCATGCTCCCTCTGGTCCTAGTCACTCAGGCTGTGCTCCACCTGTCCCTGATCCACTGGGCCCAGCTCTATTTGGCCCTGCTCCCTCTGGTCCTGATATCCTGGGTGACTGCTCCCCCTTGCATTGGGTCCTTCTTCCCCTTGCCCTAATCCCCTGGTTCTGCTCTCCTTGTGGGCTGCTCCACTTGCTCCTGATAACCAAGGCCATGCTCCCCATGGGGCTTGCTCCTCCTGGACCTAACCCCTGGCCCTGCACCCCCTGGCCCTTCTCCCCTGGACCCTGCTCCTCCTCAACCCTGCTTCCCCTGGCCCTGCTTCGCTTGACCCTGCTCCTTCTGGGCACTGCTCCCCCTGGGTCCTGCTCTCCATGGGCTCTTCTCCCCATGGTCTTGCCCCACATGGTCCGTAATACCCCGGACCCTATTCTCCCTGGTTTCTGATTCTCCTGGGCCCTGCTCCTCCTGGCCCTTCTCCACTGGGCCCTGCTCACCGCTGAACCTGCTTTCTGGGCCCTGCTCCTCCTGATTTTGCTTCTCTGGACCCTGGTTCAACTGTGTCCCGCGGCCCCTGGTCCCGCCTCCCCCTGGTCCTGCTCTTCATTGTCCCTGCTACCCTGGTTTTGCTTCCTGTGCCCCAAATTCCTGTGGGATCTGCTCCCCCTAGCCATGCTCTCCTGGGCCTTTCTCCCCGTAGCCCTCCTTTCTATGGGGCCTGCTCCACGTGGTCCTGCTTCTCCAGGGCCCTGCTCCCACTGGCCCTTCTCCCCTGGGCCCTGCTCCCCCCAGTCCTGGTTCCTTGGGCCCTACGACCCTGAACCTACTCTCCTTGTCCTATTCCCCCTGGCCTGCTCCCCTGGGCCCTGATCCTCCATGTCCCTGCTCCCCTGGGCTGTGCTCCTCTGGTACTGCTACCCCTGGGCCATGTTCCTCCTGGCCCTGCTCCGCTAGGCCCTTCTACCCCCTGGGCTCCGCTACCCTTGAGCCCTGCTCCCCTGATCCTGCTCCCTCATGCCCCACTCCCTTTGGACTCTGCTCCTACTAGCCCTGCTTCCTGGGCCCTGCTCCCCAGATCCTCCTGTCCTTTGGCCCTCTTCCCCCTGGCCCTGTTCCCCTGAGCTCTATTCGCTCTAGTCCTTTTCCCCTGGGCCTTTCTTCCCCTGGGCCCTGCTCCCCATGGGCCCAGCTCCCCCGGGCCCTTATGCCCCTCTTCCCTGCTTCTCCTGGGTTCTGCTTCCCCTGGTCCTGCTCCCTATTGCCCTGCTTCCCTGGGCCTCCTCCCCTGGGACTTGCTATCCCTGGTACTGTTCTCACTGGGCCCTTGTCCCCCTTGCCCGTTACTCCCTAGCTATGATCCCCTCGTACCTGCTCCTCTGGTAACTTCTTTCCCTGGCCCTACTCCCTGTAGGCACTGTTCCCGTTAGCCCTGCTCTCCTGGGCTCTGCACCCCCTGGTCCTCCTCTCCCTGGGCCCTGCTCTGCCTGGTCCTGCTCCTCCTGGGTGCTATTCCTCATGGTCCTGCTCCCTTGGACCTACTTCCTGCAGTCCTGCTCCCCTGGGCCCTGCACACCAGGCCCTGCTCCCCTGGGCCCTGCTCTTCTGGGCCTTGCTTCCCTTGGCCTTCTCCCCTGGGCTCTGCTCCCCCTGGCTCTGCTCCTCTAGGCCCTCCTACCCTGGGCCAGGATCCCTTGCTCCTCCTTTTCAGGAATTACCTTCCCCTTGGCCTTGCTCCCCCAGTCCTGTTTCCTGGGCACTACTCCCTATGGAACTGGCCCCCCCTGGCCCTCCTCTCCTAGGCCCTGCTTCCCTGTGCCCTGCTACTCCAAACTCTGCTAGCTTTGACTCTGCTCCCCCTGGCCCTACTCCCTATGGGCTCTGCTAACCCTACACCATGCACCTGAGCCATGCACCTCCAACCGCTGCTCCCCATGGGACCTGCTGCCCTGGGCCTGAACTCCGGGGCCCTGAAACCCCCAGGTACTTGTCTCCCTGGGCCCTTCTACCCTTGGCACTTTTCCTCCTGGCCCCACTCCCCATGGACCTGCTCCCCTGGGCCATGCTCTCCCTGATACTGTTCCCCATTGGCCCTACTCCCTCTGGCCCTCCTCCCTGTGGGCTCTGCACTTCCTAGCCCTGCTCTCCTGGGCCCTGCTCCCCTTGGTCCTGCACTTCTTGGACCCTCATCCACCTGGCCCTGTTTCTGCTCCCCTGGGCCCTACTCCTTCCAGTCCTGCTCCCCAGGGCCCTGCTCCCCCTGGTCATGCTCCTCCTGGGCCTTGGTCAACCTGGAACCCGCTCCCACTTGGCCTGCTACCCTGGGTCCTGCACCCCTTGTGTCCTGCATCCCCTGACCCTGCTATACATGGGCCCATTCACCCTGGCTCTGCTCCCCTTGGGCACTGCTCTTCTGGTCCCTGCTTTCCCTGGGCCTGCTCCCCTGGGCTATATTCCTCTTTGGCTCTGCTCCATGTGCCCTATTCCCCCTGGGACCTTCCCACTTGGGCCCTGATCCCCCTGGTATTGCTCGCATGGGCTCTGCTCCCCCGGACCCTTCTTCCCCTGTTCTCTGCTTCTCTTGGACCCTGATCCCCCTAGCCATGCTCCTCCTTGCCCTGTTCCCGCTGGCTCTGCACCTCTGGGCCCTACTCCCCTGAGCTGTGCTCCTCTGTGACCCTGCTCCCCTGTGCCATGCTCCTTCTGGTCCTGCTCACTCAGGCTGTACTCCCCCGTCACTGCTCAACTGGGCCCAGCTCTATTTGGCCCTGCTCCCTCTTGTCCTGATTTTCTGGGAGACTGCTCCCCCTTGCACTGGGCCCTTCTCCCCCTGGCCCTAATCCCCTGGTTCTGCTCTTATTGTGGCCTGCTCCACTTGGTCCTGATAACCAAGGCCCTGCTCCCCATGGGGCTTGCTCCTGCTGTATGTAACCCCTGGCCCTGCATTCCCTGGCCCTTCTCCCCTGGGCCCTGCTCCTCCTCAGCCCTGCTTCCCCTGGCCCTGCTTCCCTTGACCCTGCTCCTTCTGGGCCCTGCTCCCCCGAGCCCTGCTCCCCCTGTGTCCTGCTCTCCTTGGGCTCTGCTCCCAATGGTCTTACCCACATGGTCCGTAATACCCACGACCCTATTCTTCCTGATTTCTGATTCTCCTGGGCCCTCCTCCTCCTGGCCCTGCTTTCCCAGGCCCTGCTCCCCACTGAGCTCACCTCTTCCTGTGTCCTGCTCCCGCTTAGCCCTGCTCGCCCTGTTCCTTCTTCCCAGGCCCCATTCCCTCTGGCCCTGCTCACCTGGCCCTGCTTTCCTGGGCCCTACTTCCTCTGGACCCTGCTCTTCTGCACCCTACTTCCCCTGGACCTTTCCCCCCTGGGCCCTGCTCCACCTGGTCATGCTCTGCATGGGCCCTTCTCCCCCTGTTCCCTGCTTCATTTGGTCCTTGCTCCCCCTATCCCTGCTCCCCCTTGCCCTACTTGCCCAGTGCCCGCTCCTCCAGGACTTGCTCCCCCTGGTAATGCTCTCTCTGGACCCTTTTCCGCCTGGGACCTGCTCCCCTGGCCCTTCTCCTCCTGGCTCTACTCCCTGTGGGCTCTGCACCCCTAGCCTTGCTCTCCTCATCCCTGGTCCTCTAATACTCCTCTCCCTGGACCCTGCCCTACCTGCTCCTCCTGGGCCCTGCCCACCCTGACTCTGTTCCCCACGGCCCTGCTCTCTGGGCCTGCTCCCCCTGGCCCTGCTCCCCTGGGCCCTGCTCTTCTGGGCCCTGCCCCGCCTGGACATTTTTCTCCTGGCCCGGCTCTGCTGGGCCCTTCTCCCCCTTGGGCCCTGCTCCTCGTGGACTTGCTCACTGGGTCCCGCTCTCCCCACATCCTGCCTCTTGGCCCTGCTCCCCCTGGGCCCTCTTTTCCATGTGCCCTGATCCCCCTAGGCCATGCTCCCCCTGGATCCTGCTCCCCCTGGTCCTGTTCTCCATGGGCCCTGCTCACCTGCACTGCTCTCCCTGCCCCTACTCCCTGTGGCCTCTGCTATCTCTCCTGCTTACCCTAGGACCCAGCTGTCCCTGGCCCTGCTGTCTCTCGCACTGCTTCCCCTGGGCGTGCTCGCCCGGTACCTGCTCCTCCTGGTACTTCTCCCCCTGGTCTTGCTCCCCTTGGGCCCTGCTCCTCCTGGCCCTGCTCCCGTGTGCCCTGATCACCCTGGGCTCTGTTTCCCCTGAGCACTGCAACTTCTTGGCCCTGCTCTCCCTGGTCCTGCTTCCTTGGGCCCCGCTCCCACTGGCCCAGCTCCCTCTGGACCTGTTTCTCCTGATCCTGCTCCCCTGGGACCTGCTCCCTCTGGTCCTGCTCCCCCGGACCCTGATCTACCTGGGCCTGCTCCACTGGGCCCTGCTCACCCCTGGACCTGCTCTCTGGGCCCTGCTCCCCCTGAAAATGCTTCCCTGGACCCTGGTTCCCCTGTGCCCCGCTCCCCCTGGTCCCTCCTCCCCCTGGTCCTGCTCTCCATTGTCCCTGCTACCCTGGTTGTGCTTCCCGTGCCCCAACTCCCTGTGGGATATGCTCCCCCTAGCCATGCTCTCCTGGGCCTTCCTCCCCGTTGGCCTCCTTTCTATGGGGCCTGCTCCACGTGTTCCTGCTCCTCCTGGGCCCTGCTCCCACTGGCCCTTCTCCTCTGGGCCCTGCTCCCCCGGGGGTGTACTCCTCTGGTACTCTACCCCTGGGCCGTGCTCCTCTGGTACTGATACGCCTGGGCCCTGCTCCTCCTGGCCCTGCTCCGCTAGGTCCTCCTACCCGCTGGGCTACGCTACCCTTGATACCCTTCTCCCCTGTCCCTTTTCCCTCAGGCCCCACTCCCTGTGGGCTCTGCTCCTACTAGCCCTGGTCTCCTGGGCCCTGCTCCCCAGATCCTCCTGTCCTTAGGCCCTGTTCCCCTGGGCCATATTCCCTCCAGTTCTGTTCCCCTGGGCCCTCCTACCCTGGGACCTGCTCCCTATGGTCCTGCTTTCCTGGACCTACCTCCCCACGGGCATTGCTCCCCCGATCCTATTTCCTGGGCTCTACCCTCTGTGGAACTGGCCCCCTTGGCCCTCCTCTCCCTAGCCCTGCTTCCCTGTGACCTGCTGCTCCAAACTCTGCTACCCCTGACTCTGCTCCCCCTGGCCCTACTCCCTATGGGCTCTGCCTCCCCTACACCATGCACCTGAACCATGCACCTCCAACCGCTGATACCCATGGGACCTGCTTGCCTGGGCCTGAACTCCGGGGCCCTGCACGCCCAGGTAATTCTCTCCCTGGGCCCTTCTACCCTTGGCCCTTTTCCTCCTGGACCCACTCCCCATGGCCCTGCCCCCTGGGCCATGCTCACCCTGATACTTGTCCCCATTGGCCCTACTCTCTCTGGCCCTACTCCCTGAGGGCTCTGCACTTCCTAGCCCTGCTCTCCTGGGCCCTGATCCCCTGGCCCTTCTCCTCCTGGCTCTACTCCCTGTGGGCTCTGCACCCCTAGCCTTGCTCTTCTTATCCCTGGTCCTCTAATACTCCTCTCCCTGGACCCTGCCCCACCTGCTCCTCCTGGGCCCTGCCCACCCTGGCCCTGTCCCCTGAGCCCTACTCCCTCCACTCCTGCTCCCCTGTTCCTGCTCCCGTGACTCTGTTCCCCTGGGCCCTGCTCTGGGCCTGCACCCCTGGCCCTGCTCCCCTGGGCCCTGCTCTCCTGGGCCCTGCCCTCCCTGGGCCCTTTTTCTCCTGGCTCTGCTCTGCTGGGCCCTTCAACTCCTTGGGCCCTGCTCCTCTTAACACTGGTCACTGGGTCCCGCTCTCCCCTTGTCCTGCTCTTGGGCCCTGCTCCCCCTGGGCCCTGTTTTCCATGTGCCCTGCTCCCCACTGGGCTCACCTCTTCCTGAGTCCTGCTCCCGCTTAGCCCTGCTCACCCCGTTCCTGCTTCCCCGGGCCCAATTACCTCTGGCCCTGCTCACCTGGCCCTGCTTTCCTGGGCCCAACTTCCCTGGCCCTGCTCCCCTGGGCCATGCTCCTCTGCACCCTACTTCCCCTGGACCCTTCCCCCCTTGGCCCTGCTCCACCTGGTATTGCTTCACATGGGCCCTGCTCCCTGGGTCCTTCTCCCCTGTTCCCTGCTTCTCTTGGGCCTTGCTCCCTCTATCCCAGCTCCCCCTTTCCCTGCTTCCCCAGAGCCTGCTCCTCCAGGACCTGCTCCCCCTGGTAATGCTCTCCCTGGGCCCTTTTCCGCCTGGGCCCTGCTCCCCTGGCCCTTCTCCTCCTGGCTCTACTCCCTGTGGGCTCTACACCCCTAGCCTTGCTCTCCTCATCCCTGGTCCTCTAATACTCCTCTCGCTGGACCCTGCCCCACCTGCTCCTCCTGGGCCCTGCCCACCCTCGCCCTGTCCCCTGGGCCCTACTCTCTCCACTCTTGCTCCCCTGTTTCTGCTCCCCTGACTCTGTTCCCCAGGGCCCTGCCCTCTGGGCCTGCTCCCCCTGGCCCTGCTTCCCTGGGCCCTGCTCTCCTGGGCCCTGCCCCCCCTTGGGCACTTTTCATCCTGGCCCTGCTCTGCTGGGCCCTTCTCCCCCTTGGGCCCTGCTCCTCGTGGCACTGCTCAATAGGTCCCGCTCTCCCCTGGTCCTGCTCTTCGGCCCTGCTCACCCTGGGCCCTGTTTTCCCTATGCCCTGCTTCCCCTAGGCCCTGCTCCCCATGGATCCTGCTCCCCCTGGTCTTGTTCCCCATTGGCCCTGCTCACCCGTACTGCTCTCTCTGCCCCTACTCACTGTGGCCTCTGCTATCCCTAGCACTGATCTACTTTGCTCTGCTCTCCCTGGCCCTCCACTGCCTGGGCGCTGCTCCCCCTTTTCCTGGTTACCCTAGGACCCTGCTGTCCCGGGCCCTGCTGTCCCTCGTACTGCTTCCCCTGGGCCTGTTCCCCGGTACCTGCTCCTCCAGGTACTGCTACCCCTGGTCTTGCTCCCCTTGGGCCCTGCTCCTCCTGGCCCTGCTCCCATGTGCCCTGCTCCCATGTACCCTGCTCCCCATGGGCTCTGTTTGCCTGAGCACTGCAACTTTTTGACCCTGCTCTCCCTGGACCTGCTTCCTTGGGCCCTGCTTCCATTGGCCCTGCTCCCCCTGGACCTGTTCCTCCTGATCCTGTTCTCCTGGGACCTGCTCCCTCTGGTCCTGCTCCCCCGGACCCTGCTCCTCCTGGCCCTTCTCCACTGGGCCCTGCTCACCCCTGGACCTGTTCTCTGGGCCCTTCTCCCCCTGATTTTACTTCCCTGGACCCTGGTTCCCCTGTGCCCCACTCCACCTGGTCCCTCCTCCTTCTGGTCCTGTTCTCCATTGTCCCTGCTACCCTGGTTTTGCTTCCCGTGCCCCAACTCCCTGTGGGATCTGCTCCGCCTAGCCATGCTCTCCTGGGCTTCGTCCCCGTAGGCCTCCTTTCTATGGAGCCTGCTCCTCGTGGTCCTTCTCTTCCTGGGCCCTGCTCCCACTGGCCCTTCTCCTCTGGGCCCTGCTCCCCCCAGTCCTGGTTCCTTGGGCCCTACGACCCTGCACCTGCTCTCCTTGGTCCTATTCCCCCTGGCCTGCTCCCCTGGGCCCTGATCCTCCCTGTCCCTGCTCCCCTGGACTGTGCTCCTCTGTTCCTGCTACCCCTGGGCCGTGCTCCTCTGGTACTGATACGCCTGGGCCCTGCTCCTCCTGGCCCTGCTCCGCTAGGTCCTCCTACCCGCTGGGCTCCGCTACCCTTGATACCCTTCTCCCCTGTCCCTTTTCCCTCAGGCCCCACTCCCTGTGGGCTCTGCTCCTACTAGCCCTGGTCTCCTGGGCCCTGCTCCCCAGATCCTCCTGTCCTTAGGCCCTGTTCCCCTGGGCCATATTCCCTCCAGTTCTGTTCCCCTGGGCCCTCCTACCCTGGGACCTGCTCCCTATGGTCCTGCTTTCCTGGACCTACCTCCCCACGGGCATTGCTCCCCCGATCCTATTTCCTGGGCTCTACCCTCTGTGGAACTGGCCCCCTTGGCCCTCCTCTCCCTAGCCCTGCTTCCCTGTGACCTGCTACTCCAAACTCTGCTACCCCTGACTCTGCTCCCCCTGGCCCTACTCCCTATGGGCTCTGCCTCCCCTACACCATGCACCTGAACCATGCACCTCCAACCGCTGATACCCATGGGACCTGCTTGCCTGGGCCTGAACTCCGGGGCCCTGCACGCCCAGGTAATTCTCTCCCTGGGCCCTTCTACCCTTGGCCCTTTTCCTCCTGGACCCACTCCCCATGGCCCTGCCCCCTGGGCCATGCTCACCCTGATACTTGTCCCCATTGGCCCTACTCTCTCTGGCCCTACTCCCTGAGGGCTCTGCACTTCCTAGCCCTGCTCTCCTGGGCCCTGATCCCCTGGCCCTTCTCCTCCTGGCTCTACTCCCTGTGGGCTCTGCACCCCTAGCCTTGCTCTTCTTATCCCTGGTCCTCTAATACTCCTCTCCCTGGACCCTGCCCCACCTGCTCCTCCTGGGCCCTGCCCACCCTGGCCCTGTCCCCTGAGCCCTACTCCCTCCACTCCTGCTCCCCTGTTCCTGCTCCCGTGACTCTGTTCCCCTGGGCCCTGCTCTGGGCCTGCACCCCTGGCCCTGCTCCCCTGGGCCCTGCTCTCCTGGGCCCTGCCCTCCCTGGGCCCTTTTTCTCCTGGCTCTGCTCTGCTGGGCCCTTCAACTCCTTGGGCCCTGCTCCTCTTAACACTGGTCACTGGGTCCCGCTCTCCCCTTGTCCTGCTCTTGGGCCCTGCTCCCCCTGGGCCCTGTTTTCCATGTGCCCTGCTCCCCACTGGGCTCACCTCTTCCTGAGTCCTGCTCCCGCTTAGCCCTGCTCACCCTGTTCCTGCTTCCCCGGGCCCAATTACCTCTGGCCCTGCTCACCTGGCCCTGCTTTCCTGGGCCCAACTTCCCTGGCCCTGCTCCCCTGGGCCATGCTCCTCTGCACCCTACTTCCCCTGGACCCTTCCCCCCTTGGCCCTGCTCCACCTGGTATTGCTTCACATGGGCCCTGCTCCCTGGGTCCTTCTCCCCTGTTCCCTGCTTCTCTTGGGCCTTGCTCCCTCTATCCCAGCTCCCCCTTTCCCTGCTTCCCCAGAGCCTGCTCCTCCAGGACCTGCTCCCCCTGGTAATGCTCTCCCTGGGCCCTTTTCCGCCTGGGCCCTGCTCCCCTGGCCCTTCTCCTCCTGGCTCTACTCCCTGTGGGCTCTACACCCCTAGCCTTGCTCTCCTCATCCCTGGTCCTCTAATACTCCTCTCGCTGGACCCTGCCCCACCTGCTCCTCCTGGGCCCTGCCCACCCTCGCCCTGTCCCCTGGGCCCTACTCCCTCCACTCTTGCTCCCCTGTTTCTGCTCCCCTGACTCTGTTCCCCAGGGCCCTGCCCTCTGGGCCTGCTCCCCCTGGCCCTGCTCCCCTGGGCCCTGCTCTCCTGGGCCCTGCCCCCCCTTGGGCACTTTTCATCCTGGCCCTGCTCTGCTGGGCCCTTCTCCCCCTTGGGCCCTGCTCCTCGTGGCACTGCTCAATAGGTCCCGCTCTCCCCTGGTCCTGCTCTTCGGCCCTGCTCACCCTGGGCCCTGTTTTCCCTATGCCCTGCTTCCCCTAGGCCCTGCTCCCCATGGATCCTGCTCCCCCTGGTCTTGTTCCCCATTGGCCCTGCTCACCCGTACTGCTCTCTCTGCCCCTACTCACTGTGGCCTCTGCTATCCCTAGCACTGATCTACTTTGCTCTGCTCTCCCTGGCCCTCCACTGCCTGGGCGCTGCTCCCCCTTTTCCTGGTTACCCTAGGACCCTGCTGTCCCGGGCCCTGCTGTCCCTCGTACTGCTTCCCCTGGGCCTGTTCCCCGGTACCTGCTCCTCCAGGTACTGCTACCCCTGGTCTTGCTCCCCTTGGGCCCTGCTCCTCCTGGCCCTGCTCCCATGTGCCCTGCTCCCATGTACCCTGCTCCCCATGGGCTCTGTTTGCCTGAGCACTGCAACTTTTTGACCCTGCTCTCCCTGGACCTGCTTCCTTGGGCCCTGCTTCCATTGGCCCTGCTCCCCCTGGACCTGTTCCTCCTGATCCTGTTCTCCTGGGACCTGCTCCCTCTGGTCCTGCTCCCCCGGACCCTGCTCCTCCTGGCCCTTCTCCACTGGGCCCTGCTCACCCCTGGACCTGTTCTCTGGGCCCTTCTCCCCCTGATTTTACTTCCCTGGACCCTGGTTCCCCTGTGCCCCACTCCACCTGGTCCCTCCTCCTTCTGGTCCTGTTCTCCATTGTCCCTGCTACCCTGGTTTTGCTTCCCGTGCCCCAACTCCCTGTGGGATCTGCTCCGCCTAGCCATGCTCTCCTGGGCTTCGTCCCCGTAGGCCTCCTTTCTATGGGGCCTGCTCCTCGTGGTCCTTCTCTTCCTGGGCCCTGCTCCCACTGGCCCTTCTCCTCTGGGCCCTGCTCCCCCCAATCCTGGTTCCTTGGGCCCTACGACCCTGCACCTGCTCTCCTTGGTCCTATTCCCCCTGGCCTGCTCCCCTGGGCCCTGATCCTCCCTGTCCCTGCTCCCCTGGGCTGTGCTCCTCTGTTCCTGCTACCCCTGGGCCGTGCTCCTCTGGTACTGATACGCCTGGGCCCTGCTCCTCCTGGCCCTGCTCCGCTAGGTCCTCCTACCCGCTGGGCTCCGCTACCCTTGATACCCTTCTCCCCTGTCCCTTTTCCCTCAGGCCCCACTCCCTGTGGGCTCTGCTCCTACTAGCCCTGGTCTCCTGGGCCCTGCTCCCCAGATCCTCCTGTCCTTAGGCCCTGTTCCCCTGGGCCATATTCCCTCCAGTTCTGTTCCCCTGGGCCCTCCTACCCTGGGACCTGCTCCCTATGGTCCTGCTTTCCTGGACCTACCTCCCCACGGGCATTGCTCCCCCGATCCTATTTCCTGGGCTCTACCCTCTGTGGAACTGGCCCCCTTGGCCCTCCTCTCCCTAGCCCTGCTTCCCTGTGACCTGCTACTCCAAACTCTGCTACCCCTGACTCTGCTCCCCCTGGCCCTACTCCCTATGGGCTCTGCCTCCCCTACACCATGCACCTGAACCATGCATCTCCAACCGCTGATACCCATGGGACCTGCTTGCCTGGGCCTGAACTCCGGGGCCCTGCACGCCCAGGTAATTCTCTCCCTGGGCCCTTCTACCCTTGGCCCTTTTCCTCCTGGACCCACTCCCCATGGCCCTGCCCCCTGGGCCATGCTCACCCTGATACTTGTCCCCATTGGCCCTACTCTCTCTGGCCCTACTCCCTGAGGGCTCTGCACTTCCTAGCCCTGCTCTCCTGGGCCCTGATCCCCTGGCCCTTCTCCTCCTGGCTCTACTCCCTGTGGGCTCTGCACCCCTAGCCTTGCTCTTCTTATCCCTGGTCCTCTAATACTCCTCTCCCTGGACCCTGCCCCACCTGCTCCTCCTGGGCCCTGCCCACCCTGGCCCTGTCCCCTGAGCCCTACTCCCTCCACTCCTGCTCCCCTGTTCCTGCTCCCGTGACTCTGTTCCCCTGGGCCCTGCTCTGGGCCTGCACCCCTGGCCCTGCTCCCCTGGGCCCTGCTCTCCTGGGCCCTGCCCTCCCTGGGCCCTTTTTCTCCTGGCTCTGCTCTGCTGGGCCCTTCAACTCCTTGGGCCCTGCTCCTCTTAACACTGGTCACTGGGTCCCGCTCTCCCCTTGTCCTGCTCTTGGGCCCTGCTCCCCCTGGGCCCTGTTTTCCATGTGCCCTGCTCCCCACTGGGCTCACCTCTTCCTGAGTCCTGCTCCCGCTTAGCCCTGCTCACCCTGTTCCTGCTTCCCCGGGCCCAATTACCTCTGGCCCTGCTCACCTGGCCCTGCTTTCCTGGGCCCAACTTCCCTGGCCCTGCTCCCCTGGGCCATGCTCCTCTGCACCCTACTTCCCCTGGACCCTTCCCCCCTTGGCCCTGCTCCACCTGGTATTGCTTCACATGGGCCCTGCTCCCTGGGTCCTTCTCCCCTGTTCCCTGCTTCTCTTGGGCCTTGCTCCCTCTATCCCAGCTCCCCCTTTCCCTGCTTCCCCAGAGCCTGCTCCTCCAGGACCTGCTCCCCCTGGTAATGCTCTCCCTGGGCCCTTTTCCGCCTGGGCCCTGCTCCCCTGGCCCTTCTCCTCCTGGCTCTACTCCCTGTGGGCTCTACACCCCTAGCCTTGCTCTCCTCATCCCTGGTCCTCTAATACTCCTCTCGCTGGACCCTGCCCCACCTGCTCCTCCTGGGCCCTGCCCACCCTCGCCCTGTCCCCTGGGCCCTACTCCCTCCACTCTTGCTCCCCTGTTTCTGCTCCCCTGACTCTGTTCCCCAGGGCCCTGCCCTCTGGGCCTGCTCCCCCTGGCCCTGCTTCCCTGGGCCCTGCTCTCCTGGGCCCTGCTACCCCTTGGGCACTTTTCATCCTGGCCCTGCTCTGCTGGGCCCTTCTCCCCCTTGGGCCCTGCTCATCGTGGCACTGCTCAATAGGTCCCGCTCTCCCCTGGTCCTGCTCTTCGGCCCTGCTCACCCTGGGCCCTGTTTTCCCTATGCCCTGCTTCCCCTAGGCCCTGCTCCCCATGGATCCTGCTCCCCCTGGTCTTGTTCCCCATTGGCCCTGCTCACCCGTACTGCTCTCTCTGCCCCTACTCACTGTGGCCTCTGCTATCCCTAGCACTGATCTACTTGGCTCTGCTCTCCCTGGCCCTCCACTGCCTGGGCGCTGCTCCCCCTTTTCCTGGTTACCCTAGGACCCTGCTGTCCCGGGCCCTGCTGTCCCTCGTACTGCTTCCCCTGGGCCTGTTCCCCGGTACCTGCTCCTCCAGGTACTGCTACCCCTGGTCTTGCTCCCCTTGGGCCCTGCTCCTCCTGGCCCTGCTCCCATGTGCCCTGCTCCCATGTACCCTGCTCCCCATGGGCTCTGTTTGCCTGAGCACTGCAACTTTTTGACCCTGCTCTCCCTGGACCTGCTTCCTTGGGCCCTGCTTCCATTGGCCCTGCTCCCCCTGGACCTGTTCCTCCTGATCCTGTTCTCCTGGGACCTGCTCCCTCTGGTCCTGCTCCCCCGGACCCTGCTCCTCCTGGCCCTTCTCCACTGGGCCCTGCTCACCCCTGGACCTGTTCTCTGGGCCCTTCTCCCCCTGATTTTACTTCCCTGGACCCTGGTTCCCCTGTGCCCCACTCCACCTGGTCCCTCCTCCTTCTGGTCCTGTTCTCCATTGTCCCTGCTACCCTGGTTTTGCTTCCCGTGCCCCAACTCCCTGTGGGATCTGCTCCGCCTAGCCATGCTCTCCTGGGCTTCGTCCCCGTAGGCCTCCTTTCTATGGGGCCTGCTCCTCGTGGTCCTTCTCTTCCTGGGCCCTGCTCCCACTGGCCCTTCTCCCCTGGGCCCTGCTCCCCCCAGTCCTGGTTCCTTGGGCCCTACGACCCTGGACCTGCTCTCCTTGGTCCTATTCCCGCTGGCCTGCTCCCCTGAGCCCTGATCCTCCCTGTCGCTGCTCCCCTGGGGTGTACTCCTCTGGTACTCTACCCCTGGGCCCTGCTCCTCCTGGCCCTGCTCCGCTAGGCCTTTCTACCCCCTGGGCCCTCTACCCTTGATCCCTGATCCCCTCTCCCTCCTCCCTCAGCCCCACTCCCTGTGAGCTCTGCTCCTACTAGCCCTGCTCACTTGGGCCCTGCTCCCCAGATCCTCCTGTCCTTTGTCCCTGATCCCCCTGGCCTTGTTCCCCTGGGACCTATTACCTCCAGTCCTGTTCTCCTGGGCCCTTCTTCCCCTGGGCCCTGCTCCCCATGGGCCCAGCTCCCCCGCGCCCTTAACCCCCTTTTCCCTGATTCCCCTGGGTTCTGATTCCCCTGGCCCTGCTCCCTATTGCCCTGCTTCCCTGGGCCTCCTCCCCTGGGACCTGCTATCCCTGGTACTGCTCTCACTGGGTCCTTGTCCTCCTTGCCCTTTCCTCCCTGGCTAGGCTCCCCTGGGCCGTGCTCCTCTGGTAACTTCTTTCCCTGGCCCTATTCCCTGTAGGCACTGTTCCCCTTAGCCCTGTTCTCCTGGGCTCTGCACCCCCTGGTCCTCTTCTCCCTGGGCCCTGCTCTGCCTGGTCCAGCTCCTCTTGAGTGCTACTCCTCATGGTCCTGCTCCCTTGGGCCCTACTTCCCGCAGTCCTGCTCCCCTGGGCCCTGCACACGAGGCCCTGCTCCCCTGGGCCCAGCTCTTCTGGGCCTTGCTTCCCTTGGCCTTCTCCCCTGGGCTCTGCTCCCCCTGGCTCTGCTCCTCTAGGCCCTCCTACCCTGGGCCCTGCTCCCTCTGGTTCTGCTTTCCTGGACCTACCTCCCCCTTGGCCTTGCTCCCCTGGTCCTGTTTCCTGGGCTCTACTCCCTATGGAACTGGCCCCCTGGCCCTCCTCTCCTAGGCCCTGCTTCCCTGTGCCCTGCTACTCCAAACTCTGCTACTCCTGACTCTGCTCCCCCTGGCCCTACTCCCTATTGACTCTGCTCCCCCTAGACCATGCACCTGAGCCATGCACCTCCAACCGCTGCTCCCCATGGGCCCTGCTCCCCTGGGCCTGAACTCCGGGGCCCTGCACCCCCAGGTACTTGTCTCCCTTGGCCCTTCTACCCTTGTCCCTTTTCCTCCTGGCCCCACTCCCCATGGCCCTGCTCCCCTGGGACATGCTCTCCCTGATACTGTTCCCCATTGGCCCTACTCCCTCTGGCCCAACTCCCTGTGGGCTCTGAACCTCGTAGCCCTGCTCTCCTGGGCCCTGCTCCCCCTATTCCTCTTCTACCTGGGCCCTGCTCCATCTCATCTTGCTCCCCCTTGACCTTGCTCTGCCTGTCCATGCTCCCCTGGGCCCTACTCCCTCCAGTCCTGCTTCATTGTGTCCTAATCCCCCAGGTTCTGCTCCTCCTGGGCCTTGGTTTCCCTGCATCCAGCTCCTCATGGGCTCTGCTCCCTTGGCCTTTTTCTCCCAGGCTCTGCTCCCCTTCGCTCTGCTCCCCTGGGCCCTGCTCCCCCTGGTCCTGCTCCCCAGGGCCCCACTCCCTATCGCCCTACTCCCACTGACCCTGCTTCCCTGCGCCCTACTCCCATGGGCCCTGCTCCTCCTGGGCCCTGCACTTCTGTGCCCTGCTCCCACTGGGCCCTTCTCCCCCTGGTACCTGATCCCCCTGATCTGGCTCCCCATGGGCCCTGCTCATCCTGGCCCTGCTCCCTTGGGCCCTGAACCCCCATGGGCTCCCCTTCCCCTGGCCCTGCTCCCCCTGGGCCCTGCTCCCATTATTCCTGCTCCCCCTGGTTCTTATTCACTGGGCCTTATTCCCACTGGCCATTCTCCCCTGCCATTGTTCCCCTGGGTATTACTCCCATGGGCCTTGCTCCCTCTGGTCCTGCTTTCCAGGGCCCTGCTCCCCCTGGCACTTATCCCTATGGGCCTTGCTCTTTCTGGAGCTAATCCCCTGGCTATACTCCCCCTGGTACTGCTCCCCTGGGCCCTGCTCCTCTGGCACCTGCTCTCCCCGGCCCTTTCCCCCCTGGCCCTGCTCCCACTGTCCTGGTCTCCCTGGCCTGGCTCCCCTGGGCCCTGCTCCTCCTGGACCTGCTCCCCTGGGCCCTGCTCCTCCTGGACCTGCTCCCCTGGGCCCTGCTCCCACCTGGCTGTGCTCCCTGGGCCCTGCTCCTCTGGCACCTTCTCTCCCTGGCTGAGCTCCACTGGGCCCTGCTCCTCCTGGGCCCTGCTACCCTGCGCCCTGCTACCCATGGGCCCTTCTCTCCCTGAGCCCTGCTCTCTATGGTCTTGCTCCACATGGGCCATGCTACCCCGGACCTAGCTCACCCTGTTCCCTGCTTCTCCTGGGCCCCGCTCCCCCTGGCTCTGCTCCCCCTTTCTCTGCTTCCCCTGTGCTTGCTTCCTTGGGCCCTGCACCCCTGGTACTGCTCTCCCTGGGCCCTTCTCCCCCTGGCCCTGCTCCCCTTGGCCCTTTTCTCCCTGGATCTGCTCCCCTGGGCCCTGCTACTCTGGCAGCTGCTCTCCCTGGCCCTTCTCCTCTTGGCCTTGCTCCCAGTGTCCTGCTCATCCTGGTCCTGCCCTCCTGGGCCCTGCTCCTCCTGGACCTGCTTCCTTGGGCCCTGCTCCCATCTGGCCATGCTCCCTAGGCTTTGATCCCCACTGGTTATGCTCCCCATGGGCCCTGGTTTCCCTGTGCCCCACTTCCCCTGGGCCCTGCTTCCCCTGGGCCCTGCTGGCCCTGGTCCTGCTCACCATCTGCCCTGCTCCCCTGACTCTGCTCTCCTGGGCCCTGCTCCCTGTAGGCCTACTCTCCCTGGGCCCTGCTGCACCTGGTCCTAATACTCCTGGACCCTGCTCCCCCAGTCCTGCTCCCCTGGCCCTTGCTCTCCCTGGGCCCTGCTGCCCCTTGGCCCTTCTCCCCCTGGTCCTGCTTACACTGGCTCCCCCTGTGTTCTCCTCCCCCTGGCCCTGCTCCCCTTGGCCCAACTCCCTATGGGCTCTGCTCCCCCTAGCCCTGCTCTCCTGGGCCCTACTCCACCTGGTCCTCCACTCCCTGGGCCCTTCTCCATCTGGTCCTACTCCCCCCAGGCCCTGCTCCCCCTGGCCCTGCGATACTGAGCCCTACTTCCCCCAGTCCTGCTCCCCTAGGCCCTGCTTCCCCTGGTTCTACTCCTCCTGGGCCCTAGTCCCCCTGGGCCCCTATCCCCCCTGGCCCTGTTCCCTCTGGTCCTTATTCCCCGGGCCCCAATTCCTCTAGCCCTGCTCCCTGTGGCATTGTTCCCACTGGGCCTGCTCCCCTGGGTTTTGTTCCCCTTAACCCTGCTCCCTCTGGTCCTGCTTTCCTGGGCGCTTCAACCCGTGGCACTTCTCCCCATGGGCCCTGCTCCTCCTGGTCCTGATAATCATGGCCCTGCTCCCCATGGGCCCTGCTCCTCCTGCCCCTAATCCGTTGGCCCTGCTCCCCTGGGCCCTGCTCCTCCTGGCCCCTTTTCCCCCTGGCTCTGTTCCCCATGGCACTTTTTCCTGGCTTTGCTCCTCCTGGCTCTGATACCCCGGGTCCTGCTCCCCTGGGACCTGCTCTCCCTGGCCCTACTCCACTGGGCCCTACTCCTACTTTGTCCTTCTCCCCCTGTCCCTGCTCCTCTGTGCCCTGATCCCTCTGTGTCCTGCTTCCCTGGGACCCATCCCTCTGGCCCTGCTACCCTGGGCTTGCTCCTCCTGCCCTGCTCCCCTGGGCCCTGCTCCCCCCTGGCCCTGCTCCCTGAGCCGTGCTACCCCTGGTTCTGCTCCCCCTGGGCCCTTGTTTCCCTGGGCCCTGCTCCCCCTGGTCCTGCTCCCCATGTTCTTGCTCCCATGGCCCTATTCCCTGTGGGCTCCGCTCTTCCTAGTTCTGCTCTCCTGGGCCATGCTCCCCCTGGTCTCTACTCACTGGGCCTTGTTCCACCTGGTCCTGCTACCCTCGGGCCCTGATCCCTCTTCCCCTGCTCCCCTGAGCCCTAGTCTCCCCAGTCTTGCTCCCCTGGGTCCTGCTTCCCCTGGTTCTGCTCCTCCTGAACCCTGGTCCCCCTGGGCCCCACTCTCCATGGGCCCTGATTACCCTGTACCCTGTTTCAACTGGTCCTGCTTCCCTGGGCCTTGCTTTCCCTGGTCCTTCTCCTTCTCTCCTGGCCCTGCTCCCCCAGGTCCTACTACCTGGGGTCCTGCTCCCCCGAGTCCTGCTCCCCCAGGTCTTGCTCCCTCTCATCCTGCTCCCGCCGTTCTGCTCATTCTGCTCCCCAGGTCTGCTCCTCCTGTTTCTGCTCCACTTGGGCCCAATTACCCCTGGGTCTTGTTCCCCCCTGGTCCCGCTTCCCTGTGCCTCATTCCCCCTGGCCCTGATCCTCCTGGCCTTGTTCCCCCTGGCCCTGCTTTTCTGGGCCCTACTCCCCAGTCACTGTTCCCCATGGGTTCTGCTCCTCCTGGCCCTGAACCCCTGGCCCTGCTCCCCTGGGCCCTTCTCTCCTGGGCACTGCTTCCCCTGCCCTGCTCCCCTGGGTTCTGCTCCACATGGGCCCTGCTTCCTGGCGCCCTGCTCCTCCTGTCCTTGCTCGCCATGGGCCCTGCTTCTCCTGGCTATAATCCCCTGGCCCTTCTCCTCCTGTCCTTGCTCTCTAGGGCCCTGTTATCTTGGTACCTGCTTCCCCTTGCCCTGTTCCCCTAGGCCCTGCTCCCCCAGCCCTGCTAACGTGGCCATGCTTCCCCTGGTCCTGATAAACATGGTCCTGCTTCCCATGTTCCTGCTCCCCTGGATCTAATCCCCTAGGGCCTGGTCCCCTTGCCCCTGCTCCCCCTGGGCCCTGCTCCCCATGGTCTTGCTCCACATAGGCTGTGCTACTCCAGGGCATGCTCCCCCTGTTCCCTGCTTCTTCTGGGCCCTGGTCCCACTGGCCCTGCTCCTCCTGCCCTGTTCTCCTGGGCCCTGCTCCCCACTGAGCTCCACTCCTTCTGAGCCCTGCTCCCCCTCATCCTGATTCCCCAGGTCTCACTCCCTCTGGCCCGGCTCTCCCTGACCATGTTCCCCCTGGCCGAGCAATTCTGGGTCCTGCTCTCCTGGTCCTTGTCCCTCCTGACCCTGCTCCAATGGGCCCTGCTCCTCCTGCATTCTTCTCCCCCTGGACCTGCTCCCCCTGTGTCCTGCTCTCCCTGGGCCTTTTCCCCTTGGGCCCTGCTCCTCCTGGCGGTGCTTCACCCTGGGCTCTGCTCCCCCTTGGCCTTGCTCCCCCTTGCCCCTGCTCAACTGATCCTCCTTCCCCAGAGCCCACTCCCCTTGGCCCTGCTCCCCCTGGCTCTGTTTCCCTGGATCTGCCTCCCTGGGCACTGCTCCCTCTGGTCCTGCTTCCCTTGGGCACTACTACTCCTGGCCTGGCTCCCCCCGGGTTCTGCCCCACCCCCGGACCTGTTCCCCCTTGAACCTGCTCCACTGGTCCTGCTTCCATGTGCCCTGCTTTCCCTGGACTCTGCTCCTCCTTGCCCTGCTCCCCTGGGACCTGTTCCCTGGGCCGTGCTCCCACCTGTGCTTTGGTCATCCTGGGCGCTGCTCCCCCTTTGCCCTTCTCCCCCTGGCACTGTTCCCCATGTCTCTGGTCCTCCTTGCCCTGCTCCCTTAGGACCTGCTCTCCCTTAACCTGGTCCCCTGGGCCCTACGCCCATTGAGTCCTTCTCCCCCTGGCCCTCCTACCCTGGGTCCTGCTCCCCCTGTGTCCTGCTTCCCCTGGCCCTCCTCCCCCTGGGTTCTGCTCCCCCTGGGTCCTGCTTCCCCTGGCCCTCCTCCCCTGGGACCTCCTCCCCTGGGTCCTTCTCCCCCTGGGTCCTGCTCCCTCTGGCCCTGCTCCCTCCTGGGCTCCAATCCCTCTGAGCCCTGATTTCCCTTGTTCCTGCTCTCCCTGGTTCTGCTTCCTCAGGCCCCATTCCCTCTGGCCTGCTCCGCTTGGCCCTGTTCCCCCTGGCCCTGCTCCCCTGGGCCCTGCACCCCCTGGCTCTTCTTGTCCTGAGCCCTAGGTTCCCTGTACCCCGCTTCCCCTAGGCCCTGCTCCCCTGGGCCCTGCTCCCCCGGCACTGCTCCCCATGGGCCCTGATCCTCCTGGCCCTTCTCCACCTGGCCCTGCTCCCCTGGGCCCTACTCCCCCTGGGAACTGCTCCCCCTACACCCGCTCCCTGGGCCCTGCTCCTCCTGAACCCTCCTCCCCCTACCCCAGCTATCCTGGCCCTGCTCCCTCTGAACCTAATCCCCTATGGGCTTTGAACCTAACTCCCTGCTCTCCTGGGCCCTGCTCCTCCTGGGCCCTAATCCCCTGTTCCCAGCTCTCCCCGGGCCCTTCTCCTTCTGAGCCCTGCTCCCCATGGTCTTGCTTCTCATGGGCCGTGCTACCTAGGGCCCTGCTCCCCCGTTCCCTGCTTCTCCTGGGCCCTGCTACCCCTGTTCCCTCCTTCTCCTGGGCCCTGCTCCCCCTGGTACTGCTCTCCCTGGCTCTGTTCCCCTTGTTCCTGCCCCCCCTGGATCATGCTCCCCCTGGTCCTGTTCCCCATGGGCCCTACTCACCTGTACTGCTCTCCCTGCCCCTACACCCTGTGAGCTGTGCTATCCCTAGCCATGATCTACTGGGCTCTGCTACCCCTGGCATTCCTCTCCCTGGGCCCTGCTCCCACTGTTTTGCTTACCCTAGGACCATGCTGTCCCTGGCCCTGCTGTCCCTCGCACTGCTTCCCCTGGGCCTGCTCCCCCAGTACCTCCTCCCCCTGGTCTTGCTCCCCTTGGGCCCTGCTCTTCCTGGCCTTGCTCATATGTGCCCTGCTCCCATGTGCCTGCTCCCCCTGGGCTCTGTTCCCCTGGAGCACTGCAACTTCTTGGCCCTGCTCTCCCTGGTCCTGCTTCCTTGGGCCCCGCTCCCACTGGCCCTGCTCCCCCTGGACCTGTTCCTCCTGATCCTGCTCCCCTGGGATCTGCTCCCTCTGGTCCTGCTCCCCCGGAACCTGCTCCTCCTGGACTTTCACCACTGGGCCCTGCTCACACCTGGACCTGCTCTCTGGGCTTTGCTCCCCCTGATTTTGCTTCCCTGGACCCTGATTCCTCTGTACCCCGCTCCCCCTGGTCTCTCCTCCCCCTGGTCCTGCTCTCCATTTTCCCTCCTGCCCTGATTTTGCTTCCCGTGCCCCAACTCCCTGTGGGATCTGCTCCCCCTAGCCATGCTCTCCTGGGGCTTTATCCCTGAAGGCATCTCTTCTATGGGGCCTACACCACGTGGTCCTGCTCCTCCTGGGCCCTGCTCCCACTGGCACTTCTCCCCTGAGCCCTGCTCCCCCCAGTCCTGGTTCCTGGGGTCCTACGACTGTGGACCTGCTCTCCTTGGTCCTATTCCCCCTGGCCTGCTCCCCTGGGCCCTGATTCTCCCTGTCCCTGCTCCCCTGGGCTGTGCTCCTCTGGTACTGCTACCCCTGGGCCCTGCTCCTCCTAGCCCTGCTCCGCTAGGCCCTTCTACACCCTGGGCTCCGCTACCCTTGAGCCCTGCTCCCCTGTCCCTTCTCCCTCAGGCCCCACTCCCTGTGGACTCTGCTCCTACTAGCCCTGCTCTCCTGGGCCCTGCTACGCAGATCCTCCTGTCCTTTGGCCCTCGTCCCCCTGACCCTGTTCCCCTGGGCCCTATTCCCTCCAGTCCTGTTCCCCTGGGCCCTTCTTCCCCTGGGCCCTGCTCCCCATGGGCCCAGCTCCCCCGGGCCCTATCCACTGTACCCTGCTTCACGTGGGTTCTGCTTCCCCTGGCCCTGCTCCCTATTGCCCTGCTTCCCTAGGCCTCCTCCCCTGGGACCTGCTATCCCTGGTAGTGCTCTCACTGGGCCCTTGTCCTCCTTGCCCTTTTCTCCCTGGCTATGTTCCCCTGGGCCCTGCTCCTCTGGTAACTTCTTTCCCTGGCCCTACTCCCTGTTGGCACTGTTCCCCTTAGCCCTGCTCTCCTGGGCTCTGCACCCCCTGGTCTCCTCTCCCTGGGCCCTGCTCTGCCCGCTCCTGCTCCTCCTGGGTGTTGCTCCTCATAGTCCTGCTCCCTTGGGCCCTATTTCCCGCATCCTGCTCCCCTGGGCCCTGCAAACCAGGCCCCGCTTCCCTGGGCCCTGCTCTTCTGGGCCTTGCTTCCCTTGGCCTTCTCCCCTGGGCTCTCTTCGCCCTGGCTCTGCTCCTCTAGGCCTTCCTACCCTGGGCCCTCCTCCCTCTGGTCCAGCTTTCCTGGACCTACCTCCCCCTTGGCCTTGCTCCCCCAGTTCTTTTTCCTGGGCTCTACTCCCTATGGAATCGCCCCCGTGGCCCTCCTCTCCTAGGCCCTGCTTCCCTGTGCCCTGCTAGTCCAAACTCTCCTACCCCTGACTCTGCTCCCCCTGGCCCTACTCCCTATGGGCTCTGCTCCCCCTAGACCATGCACCTGAGCCATGCACCTCTAATCGCTGCTCCCAATGGGACCTGCTCCCCTGAGCCTGAACTCTGGGGCCCTGCACCCCCAGGTACTTCCCTCCCTGGGCCCTTCTACCCTTGGCCCTTTTCCTCCTGGCCCCACTCCCCATGGCCCTACTCCCCGGAGCCATGCTCTCCCTGATACTGTTCCCCATTGGCCCTACTCCTTCTGGCCCTCCTCCCTGTGGGCTCTGCACTCCCTAGCCCTGCTCTCCTGGGCCCTGGTCCCCTTGGTCCTCCTCTTCCTGGACCCTGATCCACCTGGCCCTGGTTCTGCTCCCCTGGGCACTATTCACTCCAGTCCTTCTCCCCAGGGCCCTGCTCCCCCTGGGGATGCTCCTCCTGGACCTTGGTCAACCTGGAACCCGCTCCCACTTGGCCTGCTACCCTGGGCCCTGCACCCCTTGTGTCCTGCTTCCCCTGGCACTGCTCCCCATGGACCCTTTCGCCCTGGCCCTGCTCCCCGTGGGCCCTGTTCTTCTGGTCCCTGCTTTCCCTGGGCCTCCTCCCCTGGGCCATTATCCTCCTTGGCTCTGCTCGCCTGTGCCCTATTCCCCCTGGGACCTTCCCACTTGGGCCCTGCTCCCCCTTGTATTGCTCTCCTTGGGCTCTGCTCCCCCTGATCCTTCTTCCCCTGTTCTCTGCTTCTCCTGGGCCCTGTTCCCCCTAGCCATGCTCCTCCTTGCCCTGTTCCCCCTGGCTCTGCACCTCTGGGCCCTACTCCCCTGAGCTGTGCTCCTCTGTGGCCCTGCTCCCATGGGCCATGCTCCCTCTGGTCCTGCTCACTCAGGCTGTACTCCCCCTGTCCCTGATCCCCTGGACCCAGCTCTATTTGGCCCTGCTCCCTCTGGTCCTGATTTCCTGGGTGACTGCTCCCCCTTGCATTGGGCCCTTCTCCCCCTGGCCCTAATCCCCTGGTTCTGCTCTCATTGTGGCCTGCTCCACTTGGTCCTGATAACCATGGCCATGCTCCCTATAGGGCTTGCTCCTCCTGGACCTAAGCCCTGGCCCTGCACCCCCTGGCCCTGCTCCCCTGGGCCCTGCTCCTCCTCAGCCCTGCTTCCCCTGGCCCTGCTTACCTTGAACCTACTCCTTCTGGGCCCTGCTCCACCGAGCCCTGATCCTACTGGGTCCTGCTCTCCTTGGGCTCTGCTCCTTCTGGGCCCTGCTCCCCCGAGCCCTGATCCCTCTGGGTCCTTCTCTCCTTGGGCTCTGCTCCCCATGGTCTTGCCCCACATGGTCCGTAATACCCCGGACCCTATTCTCCCTGATATCTGATTCTCCTGGTCCCTGCTCCTCCTGGCCCTGCTCTCCTGGGCCCTGCTCCGCACTGGGCTCACCTCTTCCTGAGTCCTGCTCCCGCTTAGCCCTGCTTGCCCTGTTCCTGCTTCCCCGGGCCCCATTCCCTCTGGCCCTGCTCACCTGCCCCTGCTTTCCTGGGCCCAACTTTTCCTGGCCCTGCTCCCCTGGGCCATGCTTCTCTGCACCCTACTTCCCCTAGACCGTTCCCCCCGGGACCCTGCTCCACCTGGTCTTGCTCCGCATGGGCCCTGCTCCCATGGGCCCTTCTCCCCCTGTTCCCTGCTTCTCTTGGGCCTTGCTCCCCCTATCGCAGCTCCCCCTTGCCCTACTTCCCCGGGTCCCACTCCTCCAGGACCTGCTCCCCCTGTTAATGCTCTCCCTGAGCCCTTTTCCGACTGGGCCCTGCTCCCCTGGCCCTTCTCCTCTTGGCTCTACTCCCTGTGGGCTCCGCACCCCTAGATATCCTCTCCTCATCCCTGGTCCTCTATACTCCTGTCCCTGGACCTTGCCTCACCTGCTCCTCCTGGGCCCTCCCTACCCTGGCCCTGTCCCCTGGACACTTCTTCCTCCAGTCCTGCTTTCCTGCTCCTGCTCCCCTGACTCTGTTCCCCAGGGACCTGCTCTCTGGGCCTGCTCCCCCTGGCCCTGCTCTGCTGGGAAATTCTCCCCCTTGGGGCCTGCTCCTCGTGGCACTGCTCACTGGGTCCTGCTCTCCCCTGGTCCTGCTCTTGGGCCTTTCTCCCCCTGGGCCCTGTTTTCCCTGTGCCCTGCTCCCCTTAGGCCCTGCTCCCCCTGGATCCTGCTCCCCCTTGTCCTGTTTCCCATGGGCCTTGCTCACCTGTACTGATCTCCCTGCCCCTACTCCCTGTGGCCTCTACTATCCCTAGCACTGATCTACTGGGCTCTGCTATCCCTGGCCCTCCTCTCCCTGGGCCCTAATCCACCCCTGTCCTGCTTACCCTAGGACCCTGCTGTCACTGGCCCTGCTGTCCCTTGCTCTGCTTCCCCTGGGCGTGCTCTCCGGGTACCTGCTCCTCCTGGTACTGCTTCCCCTGGTCTTGATCCCCTTGCGCCCTGCTCCTCCTGGTCCTGCTCACATGAGCCCTGCTCCCCCTGGGCTCTGTTCCCTCTGAGCACTGCAACTTCTTAGCCCCACTCTCCCTGGTCCTTCTTCCTTGGGCCCCGCTCCCACTGGCCCTGCTCCCCCTGGACCTGTTCATCCTGATCCTCCTCCCCTGGGACCTGCACCCTCTGGTCCTGCTCCCCCGGACCCTGCTCCTCCTGGCCCTTCACCCCTGGGCCCGGCTCACCCCTGCACCTGCTCTCTGGTCCCTGCTCCCCCTGATTTTGCTCCTCTGGTACTGCTAACCTGGGCCATGCTCCTCCTGGCCCTGCTCCGCTAGACCCTTCTACACCTGGGCTCCGCTACCATTGAGACCTGCTACCCTGTCCCTAATACCTCAGGCCCCACTCCCTGTGGGCTCTGGACCTACTAGCCCTGCTCTCCTGGGCCCTGCTCCCCAGATCCTCCTGTCCTTTGGCCCTGTTCCTCCTGGGCACTATTCCCTCCAGTCCTGTTCTCCTGGGCCCTTCTTCTCCTGAGACCTGTTCCCCATGGGCCCAGGTCCACCAGGCCCTTATCTCCCTGTTCCCTGCTTCTCCTGGGTTCTGCTTCCCCTGGACCTGCTCCCTATTGCCCTGCTTCCCTGGGCCTCCTCCCGTGGGACCTGCTATCCCTGTTACTGCTCTCACTGCGCCCTTGCCCCCTTTCCCTTTTCTCCCTGGCTATGCTCCACTGGGCCATGCTCCTCTGGTAACTTCTTTCCATGGCCCTACTCCCTGTTGGCACTGTTCCTCTTACCCTGCTCTCCTGGGCTTTGCACCCCCTGGTCCTCCTCTCCCTGGAGCCTGCTCTGCCCAGTCCTGCTCCTCCTGGGTGCTGCTCCTCATGGTTCTTCTCCCTTGTGCCCTACTTCCCGCAGTCCCGCTCACCTTGGTCTAGCTCACCAGGCCCTGCTGCCCTGGGTCCTGCTCTTCCTGGCCTTGCTTCCCTTGGCCTTCTCCCATGGGCTCTGCTCCCCCTGGCTCTGCTCCTCTAGGCCCTCTTACCGTGGGCCATGCTCCCTCTCGTCCTGCTTTCCGGTTCCTACCTCCCCCTTAGCCTTGCTCCCCAGGTCCTGTTTCCTGGGCTCTACTCCCTATAGAACTGGCCCCCCTTGCCCTCCATTCTTAGGCCCTGCTTCCCTGTGCCCTACTCCTCCAAACTCTGCTCCCCCTGACTCTTCTCCCCTGGCTTTACTCCCTATGGGCTCTGCTCCTTCTAGTACATGCACCTGAGCCATGCACCTCCTACTGCTGCTCCCCATGGCTCTGCTCCCCCAGGCCATGCTCTCTCTGATACTGGTCCCCATTGACCCTACACCCTCTGGACCTACTCCCTGTGGGCTCTGTACTCCCTAGCCCTGCTCTCCTGGGCAGTGCTCCCCTTTGTCCTCCTCTTCCTGGACCCTGATCCACCCGGCCCTGTTTCTGCTCCCCTGGGCACTACTCCCTCCAGTCCTGCTCCCCAGGGCCCTGCTCCCCCTGGTTATGCTCCTCCTAGGCCTTGGTCAACCTGGAACTCGCTCCCACTTGGCCTGCTACCCTGGGCCTGCACCCCTTGTGTCCTGCTTCCCCTGGCCCTGCTCCCCATGGGCCCTTTGGCCTGGCCCTGCTCCCAGTGGGCCCTGCTATTCTGGTCCTGTCTTTCCCTGGCCCTGCTCCCCTGGGCCATACTCCTCATTGCTTTGGCTCCCCGTGCCCTATTCCCCCTGGAACCTTCCCACTTGGGCCCTGCTCCCCCTGGTATTGCTCCGCATGGGCTCTGCTCCCCCGGATCCTTATTCCCCTGTTCTCTGCTTCTCCTGGGCCCTGATCTCCCTAGCCATGCTCCTCCTTGCCCTGTTCCCGCTGTCTCTGCACCTCTGGGCCCTACTCCCCTGAGCTGTGCTCCTCTGTGGCCCTGCTCCCCTGGGCCATGCTCCCTCTGGTCTTGCTCACTCAGGCTGTATTCCCCTGACCCTGCTCCCCTGGGCCCTGCTCTATTAGGCCCTGCTTTCTCGGGTCCTTATTTCCTGGGTGACTGCTCACCCTAGCATTGGGCCCTTCTCTCCCTGGCCCTAATGCCCTGATTCTGCTCTCCTTGTGGCCTGCTCCTCTTGGTCCTGATAAC
>NW_027516466.1:300000-405000 GCF_048772815.1 Callospermophilus lateralis
AAGACATAAAATGTGAGACCCCGCAATGCTCATTTTTATGATTAAAATTAACCAGAATAAGAAGTGGGGAATGAAAGGTTAATAAAATATGTACTTTTAACTTCTTGTTTTTCTGTATGCTTAACAAAATACTGATGAAATCTTGAAAACTGTTTGCTAATCTTGTTCCCAGAATGTGCTGTCCCCAATTGCCAAACTGTTGAATGTACTCCCTCTCCCATTGGCATGCAAACCACTCACTCGACCTGACCCATCAATAAATTTCCCTCCCTGCTCTCACCACGTAAATTGCATAAGCTCTGCTTAAGCTGTTCTTAGGGCTCTCTTCTCTATTCAAGTGAGCTCTGAGCCCCAGCATGCTGGACCCCCAATAAACCCTTTGCTGTTGCATGAGACAGTCTCTTCGTGGTCTCTTTTCCGACGCTCGCCCGACCTTTACATTGGTACAATCATAAGTGTGAACATTCCTATGTGTGTCCAGAATATTACTATAATAAATAATATATGTAGATCAGGTAATAGGAGTTTTTCTTCCACCATTTCTGGGAGCAATATTTTGAAGATATATGAATTAGTATTTTGGGTAGAAATAGGTGTACCATTTGTCTATGAATATAGGGATAATGCATGAATAGACAATACTGTGAATTAATAATATTACTGGTTCCAACTTTAAATAATGGATTGAATTGATATCTGAAAATATACAGGAAACCTTATATTGATATACTACATTTAATCCTACCCGTTATACATCTGAATGAAATATTAGGGTTATGGATTTTCATGAAGAGTGTTTGAGTTTTGCTTCAAAAGTGATTATGGAAATTGAAAATAATGTGTTTGGAAAGAAGTCTCATGAAAAGACCAGTCCAGAAACCTGGAGGTATGCATGTGTTCTGAAGCAGAAAGTGATTTAAAGTGAAACAAACGCCTATATATTTGCTAACTTGTGGATGATAAATATATACGATGATGTGCAGAAATTGAAGACATAGTAATGTACCAGTGTTGAATAAAAATGAACGTTAAAATACACATCATGTCCCATAGGAATCTACTTGAATTGATGTTAAACTGCGTCCGTTAATGTAGAAATATTAGAATTTGTATGAGTATTTCTGAGAATAATCTTGTGAAAAGTTGATTATAAATCCACATACATGAACATGAATGAATTCAGGGAGTGTATAATAAGACTCATACATTTCATATTTTGAAAAATCTGGAGAGTATATATATATATATATATATATATATATATATATATATATATATACACACACACACACACACAAACTGAGACTATAAAAATAGCAAGATATATGCCAATTGAAATTCACCATGAAATATACATCATCCACAGATTCAAAAATATTCATGTTACTGAAGATAGATTTATGTATAATGTTGTTTAACTAGGAAGTTTACCCATACATTGAATTTTCATTTCCAACAGCATTTAGGAGGAGTAGTCTCTTCTCACATTTTGTATCTGCCAAGTCAGACACCTCACAAGAATGTACGTGTGATACCAGGTAGGATTCTATATGTGCATATAAAAATACATGTGCTGAATAGGCTACAGAGAGAGGGAGACAGGAATTCACATATTTGTTAACTTTAAAAACACATGGATAACTATTTCAACAGAAAATTGACTAGATTTATAACACCTACCCTTTTTTATGCAAAAGGCAAGTCCAACTATACACCATGCCTCCTCTGAACTGCTTGGATTTCTATTCTGTTTGGGTTATTTTTCTCCATCATATTAGGAGTAGTAGTCAGAGTCCAGTAGGTTATGAGTTAGTGTCAGGGATCAGTATTTCAAATGGAAAATAGAATAATGAATCAAATGTGTATGCAAATATATGCTACACAAAAATCTTCCCACTCTCATCCAGAACAAATCCTTGACATTACCTTCGCCTGAAGTAAGTCACAATTAGAATAGAAGAGTTAGAAAATCTGTGAATACATATCTTGAGTGGCAAATGCTCAGAGTTCAGAACCTTGGAGGTGGTAGAGGAGTTTCCAAAAGTAAGGGACATGGTAAACACTCCTCTAACATGGAGGTCTGCTGGCGTAAAGACATCTTGAGAAACTGCCTCTGAGGTTGGGCACTTGAAACATACGTTATTTTCAGGAGCTTTAGCTTCCTTTGTAGTGAGACAATAAAATCTGGGTCTGCATCTATGTGACCTGGAGGATATGGTTTCTTATTTTCCAGTGAACATGAGGCAGCAGTGCTGAATTCACTCTTTGTAGGTAAACAGTGGCCACTGGGTTCTAATTGTCTCCCCATGTGTACTGTGGAGCCATTTGGTCATCCTCCACTTTTCGTGGTGTTTCCTGCTGTTGCACTGGGAGTTTGGTATTTGCTTCACAAAATACAAGAAGTTCAACAGGGACACAGTGCTGGAGGGAGTTCTGTCACGTGTTGTGGGTCAGGGTCTGCAGGAGAATGCAACAACCAGGCTTCTTTCCCACATACCTTGCCCCCTTGTCCATAGCAACTTGATTCTGAACATGGCCCTGAATCCTCTCAATATAAAAACATGCTTTTACATATTCGGGTCTCCTGGCTGCACCATGTTAGTCACAAAAAATTTGGAAGCCAATGAGAAATCCACATGGCCATAACACAGATGTATTATCACACAACTGCAGACCACTTCTCTAGGCCCAATACTCTGCAGGCTCTAACTTGCTTGCCCCCATGTCCATAGCAACTTGATTCTGAAGATGGCCCTGAAATCTTTCAATATAAAAACATGCTTTTACATATACGGGTCTCCTGGCTGCACCATGGCAGTCACAATGAATTTGGAAGCCAATGGCAGAACCACATGGTCACAACACAGATGTATTATCACAAAACTGCACACCATTTCTCTAGGCCCACAACTCTGCAGGCTATAACTCAATGGCATCTCTGTTCTACACCATTTTCATGAAACCCAGTGAATTAAGGCAGGGTCTGGTATACTCAAGATCAGCAACAGGACATCCAAAGGTTCTCCAGTGCCACCTGGTCATGGGAATTTTAAAAATTTCATGGTATTTATCTGGCCATTTTTCAAGGATGAAGTTGGAGGCACTGTGGGTTTCAATTCATTCAGGAACCATTAAATGTTGAGGAAGTTCATTTCAAAGAAAGCTCTGGAGAACTCTCACAGGCAAGGCTTCCAAAAGAGTGGCCAAAAGGTCACATGAAGCCAGGCACATTGAGGTCTCCAATGTGAGGTCCATGTGTGTTTTGACTCAAAACTATCCCTGCCAAGTCTTTCAGAATAAAATCATGTGATATACTGGCTGAGATTCCCAGTACTCTTTGGAAAACCACCCTGGGCCTAGATCTCAGTTTCCAAGGGTGACTTTCATGCGTGGCCTCCTAAAATCCCAACACTTTTCATGGCAATACTTCTCTGAGGTCAATTCCAGAACGCAGTCTCTAAGGGGAATCAAACCAGAGTTCAAGCCCAGGTTGACCCAGTCTTCACACTGCCAATCAAATGAACACAATTAAAAACAAAACACTATCACATGGCCCCATCTTCTTCCTTATAGACACTCATCATAACCTCTGGTTGGAGCTTTCAATGAGGGGCACATTCCAAAAGAGTGTCCAAAATAAGCTCCCTTGCCCCTCATTTGGCTCAAGTCAGGGTGGGAAGGACACCCTTCCTGTGAACCAGGAGTGATCAAATAGGCCTGTCATTAATACTGCTCCGCTTTTCCAATTTGAGGCCTTCTGACTGTGGGGTTTAGATTCTTTATGTGAACTGGAGTCATGAGAAAAGACAAGCACCTCTGCAGAGATTTGAAGAACTCATTTGACCAAAAGAATCGCTATTCTCACTTGATTGATTTCAGGAACCTAACAGAGAAAGGCAATAGAATTCATTCACAATGACTGAAATTTTTTGCGAATTTGGTTTTGGTTTCACACATGGGATCTTTCTTTAGATCCATCAGGTGCTGAGAATCTAAGCCACAGCCTCACACAGGGCCAAGAGCCTGATTCAGACACATCCCTTTCCGAAGCAATTTAGCAAGAGCCACAGGTGATGCCCATTCATTTCCATTTGAAAACTGTTTTCTTCAGGCTTCACAAAGGGGTAGCCTGAGCCCAACATTTTCCTGACATTCAGGGCAACAGAACAATAGGTAAGCAAAAGGCCCAAAGCATGGTATCTCCACTGAGACTTTTCTGGTCACACTCATATCTGAGTTTTCTGAGATACTGGCCATTCCCTTCAGGTATCCAGTACATGCACATGTCAAAGACCTTGGAGTTGGTACATATCTTGGACACAAAACAATGAGACTATTCTGGAGAGTTGCCAGAATTCAGGAAGAAAACAGGGACTTAGGAAGGTAGTAGGTTTTGCCAATCCATAAGGCAAGCTGCAGTCCATTCATAAATTGGGCAGGATGAATGCTGGGAATCTTTCTACTACACAGGACACATCCATTGTTGCATTGTCTTTTCTCATGTCTACAACCACGGACACAGTGGGATACACAGACATAGAAACACTCACCTTGCCAAATGACTTACTAGAAATAGTTCACTGAAAACCAAACAAACCGCCTTTCCTACCTATTCTCAGAACAAGAGACAAAACCACACACCCACACTCACAATGGCACCTCCTTCCCCTAAGTAGGTCTGTGACTATCCGGAGTGTTCTCTGACTGGTGGGCAATACTATGTTCCCCCGAAATGGCCTGTATTCTCTCAGATCTGATTTCCTTGGCCAACTATGTGAAGTTGTCAGGAAAAAGTGGTGAGCCACTACCTGCTTTCTCAGGAAAGGTCCCTCTTCAGAGCTCTCCTGGCATTTGGCCATCCTCACATCAGTAGGTACCAAGAAAGACTGACTCTGTCCTTGGTAAATCCAAACAAGTGAGCCCACTGGGACTGGGACTGGAACTGCATCTGGGTGCCTGGCTTCTTGGATACCAAGTTCAGAGAGTTCCATCACCAAGGAAATGAGGTATGACACTTTCTTTGGAACTGAATGAGGTCACTGCCTTGGCAACCACTTGGTCCTAACAGTTGCTTCCAAGGGCCCCATGAGATGGAGGCTGCCCCTTCTTCCTCTGACACTTTCACAATTTAGAATGGTATATCAACCATAGGCACACACACAGGCCTGGTTTGGTCCATCTTCTCCACAATAAGAAGAGAGAGGCTGATTCAGACACATCCCTTCATCCTGACCAGGTGGTTTGTCATCGAAGATGACTTTTGCTCTTTCAGGTCCTTCATACCTGTCTACAACTTCTCCAGGTACCATTTCTGCATGGACCTTTGAGGATCTCAGCAGGTGGAAGGTCCCCTACTTTTCTGTATTGTAAGAACAACTTTGTCCCTGCTCTTCTGTAAAATGAGATTGAGGGAACAGTGTATGTTTAGGGTTAATAACAGGTTTGATTTCGATTTGTGTTAGGAATCATTCTTCTGGATGAATAATGGTATTGGGAACCTGGTATATTTACAAGAATGTAGAGGTGAAACATAAGTATGAAAACAGAAATCCAGGTATTATTTTAAACCCATAAGGGCATTGGGCCCTTGATTGGGATACTTAGCTTTGAATTATGTTCTGCACAGATGTCTCAGATAATTTGATATACAATGGCATAGGACCTTGTACCTTGGAAGATTGAATGTAGAAGAGAACATCCCTTCAAAAAGGGATGGTCGGTAGGATTAGGAAGATAGTCGGTCGTTTTAGGAAGAAGAGTGAGTATATGATTTGGAAAAAAAGTTCTTTAGCAATAGGATTTCAGTTAGAGAGTGAATGTATATGTCAGCACACATGAAGAGCCAGTCACGATGATGAAGTGGGGAAAACATGTAGAAAAGAAGATATCAATAAAGATATTACGAAATCAGGGAAAGTATAAAGTGAGTGAGAGGATTAGACATTTTCAACAGGCTTGAGGTTGAATCTTAGAAAGAAACAAATATGAAGTCACCAATAATATTGACATTTGAGAGCATTAGGCACCCTGGACATGGATGTTTTAATAATCTATGTTCACATTTCATTTAGGCTTTGCTTGGTTCAATCATAAGTGTAACATTTACATTTTTGTCCAGAATATTATTGTGATAATATGTATATGTAGATCAGGTGACATAAGTATTTCTTCCACCATTTTTGGTAGCAATATACTGAAGACATAAAATTAGTATTCGGCGTACAAAGAGGTGTACCCTATGTCTATGAATATAGAGATAAAGCATAAATAGACCATACTGTGAATAAGTAATATAACTTGTTCCAACTTAATATAATGGGATGAACTGATATCTGAAAAATTACTGGAAATCTTATATGCATATACAATCATTCATTCCAACCAGTTATTCATCTAATGTCAATATTAGTGTTTTGGTTTATCATGAAGAGTGTGTGAGTTTTACTTCAAAAGTGATTATGGAAATCGAAAATAATGTGTTTGGAAAGAAGTCTCATGAAAAGACCAGTCAAGAAACCCTGACAATACATGTGTTGTGAAGTAGGAAGTGATTAAAGTTTAAAGAAATGCCTACAAATTTGTGAACTTGTGGATGAAATACATATCTTATGATGAGCAAAAACTGAAGAAATAATAATGTACCAGTGTTGAATATAAATGAACATCATATTATATATCATGTCCCATTGGGATCTACTTGCATTGGTGATAGACTGGATCAGTTCCTGTAGAATTATTAACATTTGTATGCACCATTCACTGAAGTTAGTTTTCAGTACTAGGAAACAAATATGTATTTAAGGTGGATGAATATTTCTGAGAATAATATTTTGGAAAGTTTATTATAAATCCACATGCATGAACATGAATGAATTTAGAGAGTGTATATAAGACACAAATATTTCATATTTTGAAAAATCTGGAGAGTGTATATATATATATATATATATATATATATATATATATATATATATATATACACACCCACACACACACACAAAAAAAAACACACACAGACATTTAAAAGTAGCAATATATATGCCAATCAAAATTCATCTTTAAATATATATCATCCACAGATGCAAAAATATTTATTTTACTGAACATGAGTTTATGTATAATGATGTTCTACTAGGAAGTTCCCCTATAGGTGGAATTTTCAGTTCCAACAGCAATTTGGAGGAGTGATCTCTTCTCACAATTTGTATCTGCCAAGTCAGCCACCTCACAAAAATGTACATGTGATACCAGGTAGGATTCTATAAGTGCATATGAAAATACATGTGATGAATAGGCTACAGAGAAAGGGAGACAGGAATTCATATATTTGTTTAATTTAAAAACACATGGTGAACTATTTCAATTAAAAATTGACTAGATTTATAACACCTACCATTTATCATGCAAAAGGTAAGTCCAAGTATGCAGCATGCCTCCTCTGAACTGCTTGTATTTCTATTCTGTTTGGGTATTTTTCTCCATCATATTAGGATTAGTAGTCAGAGGATAGTAGGGTATGGGATAGTGTCAGGGATTCAGTATTTCGAATAGAAAATTGAAAATGAATGCAATGTGTATGCAAATATGTGCTACACAAATATCTTCCCAATCTCATCCAGAGCAATGCCTTGACATTACCTTCGCCCCATGTATGACACAATTAGAGGAGAAGAGTTAGAAAATCTGTGAATACATATCTGCAATGGAAACTGCTCAATTTTCACAAATTTGGAGAAGGTAGAGGAGTTTCAAAAATTAAGGGACAATGTAAACTCTCCACAAACATGGAGCTCTGCTGGCCTAAAGAGTTCTTAAGAAACTGCCTCTGAGGTTGGGCACATGAAATATATGTTGTTGTCAGGAGCTTTAGCTTCCATTGTAGTGAGACCATCCAAGCTGGGTCTGCATTTTTGTGACCTTTGTGAGCACATGGTTTCTTGTTTTCCAATGAACATGAGGCAGCATTGCTAAATTCTCTCTTTGTAGGTAAACTGTGACCAATGGGCGCTAAGTGTCTCCCCGTGTGCACTGTGAACCCATTTGGTCATCCTCCACTTTTCGTGCTGTTTCTTGCTGCTGCACTTGCAATTTGGCATTTGCTTCATGAAACAAGGAGTTCAACTGGGACACAGTGCTGGAGCGAGTTCTGTCACGTGTGGTGGGTCAGGGTCTGCAGGAAAATGCACCAACCATGCTTCTATCCCACCAGCTTGCCTCCTTGAGCATAGCAACCTGATTCTGAACATTGCCCTGAAACTCCTACATATAACAAGATGCCTTTTCAGAGAAGGGTCTGCTGGCTGCACCATATCAGTCATAATCCATTTGGAAGCCAAAGGCAGATCCACATGGCCAAACCACAGATTTTTTATCACACACCTGCCCACAACTTCTCTAGGTCCACTACTCAGCAGGCTCGAACTTACTTGCATCTCTTTTCTATACCATTTTCATGAAAACCAGTCAATCAAGGCACCTTCTGTTATATTCATAATCAGAAACAGGACATCCAAAGGTTTTCCAGTGCCACCTGCTCATGGGAATTTTAAACATTTCATGGTATTTATCTAACCATTTTTAAAGGATGAAGTTGGAGGCACTGTGGGTTTCAATTCATTCAGGAACCATTAAATGTTGAGGAAACTCATTTTAATGAAAGCTCTCGAGAACTCTCACAGGCAAGGATTCCAAAAGAGTGGCCAAAAGTTCACATGAAGCCAGGCCCATTGAGGTCTACAATATGAGGTCCATGTTTGTTTTGACTCTCAACTATTGCTGCCAAGTCTTTCAGAATAAAATCATGTGATATCCTGGCTGAGATTCCCAGTGCTCTGTGGAAAGCAACCCTGGGTCAAGACTCATTTTCCAAGGACTACCCTCATGCGTGGCCTCCTAAAATCCCAACACAACTCATTGCAATACTTCTCTAAGATCAGTTCCAGAATGCAGTCTCTAAGGGTAATTACGCCAGAGTTCCAGCCCACGTGGACCAATTCATCTCTTCCAACCGCCACACAAGTAACCACAATTAAAACCAAAACACTCCCACATGGACCTCATCTTCTTCCATATAGACACTCATCATTACCTCTGGCTGGAGGATTCTATGAGGGGCACAGCCCAAGACAATGTCCAAAAGAAGCTTCCTTACCCCTCATATGCCTAAAGGCCCGGACTCCCTTCCTGTGAACCAGGAGTGATCAAATAGGCCTGCCGTTAATACTGCTCCACTTCTGCAATTTGTGGCCTAGTGACTGTGGGGTTTAGATTCTTTTTGTAAATGGGAGTCATGAGAAAACCCAAGCACCTATGGGCTAGACTCTGCAGGGCTTTGAAGAACTCATTTGACCCAAAGGATCCCTATTCTCACTTGATGGAGGCAGGAACATTACAGAGGAAGACGAGAGACTCCATCCACAATGACCGCTCTTTTGGCCATTTTGGTTTTGGATGCACACATGGGATCCTTCTTTAGACCCATCAGGTGCTGAGAATCAAAGCCACAGCCTCACACAGGGCCAAGAGGCTGATTCAGACACATCCCATTCTAAAGCAATTAAGCAAAGAGCCCAAGGTGATGCCCATTCATTTTCATTTGAAAACTGTTTTCTTCAGGCTTCAAAAAGGGGTGGCCTGAGTCAAAGAACTTCCTGACATTCAGGGCAACAGACAAATAGGTAAGCAAAAGACCCAAAGCAGGGTTTCTCCATTGAGACTCTCCTGGTCCCAATGATATCTGTGTTTTCTGACATGCTCTCATTCCCTTCAGCTATCCAGTACATAGCCATGTCACAGATCTTGGAGGTGGTTCATATGGTGGACATAAAATCATAAGCCTATTCTGAAGAGTGGCCATAATTCTATGAAGAAAACAGGAACTTTGGAAGATAGTAGGTGTTGCACATCCATAAGGCAATCCACAGTCCATTCATAAATTAGGCAGGATGAATGCTGAGAAGCTTTCTACTAGACATGACGAATCCATTGATGCATTCTCTTTTCTAATGTCTACAACCACAGACACGGTGGGATACACAGACATAGAAACACTTGCCTTGTCAAAGGACTCAGTAGACACAGTCCATTCCAAACCAAACAAACTGCCTTTCCTACCTATTCTCAGAACATGAGACAAAACCACAAACTCACACCCACAACCACAAAGGCACCTCCTTCCTCCAAGTAGGTATGTGACTATCTGGAGAGCCCTCTGACTGGTGGACCATTTTATGTTCCCCCGAAACGGCCTGTCCTGTCTCAGATCAGGTCTCTTTGGCTAACTCTGTGAAATTGTCCGGGACCAGCAGTGAGACACTACCTGCTTTCTCAGGAAAGGCCCCTCTTCAGAGCTCACCTGGCATTTGGCCATACTCACATCAGTATTTACCAAGAAATACGGACTCTGTCCTCTGTAAATCTAAACAAGTGAGCCCACTGGGACTGGAACTGGGACTGCCTCTGGGTGCCTGGATTCCAAGTTTAGAGTGTTCCTTCACCAAGAAAATTAGATGAGGTCACTTCTTTCTGGAACTGATTGAATTTGCTGCCTTTGCAACCACTTTGTCCTAACAGTTGCTTCCAAGGGTCTCATGAGATGGAGGCTGCCCCTATTTCCTGTTACAATTTCACAAGATAGAAAGTTATATCAACCATAGGCACCTGGGAACAGCTCTCTACATAGGCCTGGTTTGGTCCATCTTCTCTACATTAAGAAGATAGAGGCTGATTCAGACACATCCCTTCATCATGACCAGGTTGTTTGCAATTGAAGATGACTTTTTCTCTCTCAGGTACTTCATAGTTCCCTATATCTTCTCCAGGGATTATATCTGCATAGACCTTTGAGCTTCTCAGCAGGTGAAAGTCTCCCTACATTTTTGTATTGTAAGACCAACTCAGTCCTGCTCTTTTGTAAAGATAGATTGAGGGAACAGTATATGGTTAGGGTTAATAACAGGTTCGATTTGTGTTAGGAATCATTCTGCTGGATGAATAAGAATATTGGGATCCTGTGGTATTTATAAGAATATAGAGGTGAAATATAAGTATGACAATGGAATTCTAGATAAGATTTGAAGCCCAGAAGTGCACTGGGCACTGGAGTGGGAAACTTAGCTTTGAACAATGTTCTGCACAGATATCTCAGATAAACCGATATATAATGGCAAAGGACCATGTACCTTGGTTGATTGAATGTGTAAGAAAACATCCAGTCAAAAAGGGATAGTCGGTAGGATTAGGAAGATAGTGTAGGTTTAGATAGAAGAGTGAGAATAGGATTTGGACCAAAAGTACTTTAGCAATAGAGTTTTGGTTAGAGAGTGAATGTAAATGTCAGCACATGTAAAGAGTTGGTCACAGTGATGAACTGGAAAAATTATGTAGGAAAGCATTTATCAATAGAAACATTAGGAAATCAGGCAAAGTATAAAGTGAGTGATAGGATTAGACATTTTCAACAGGTTGAGATTTAATATATAATCTTAGGAAGAAACAAATATGTAGTCACCGACAGGATAGACATTTGAGAGCATTAGGCAACCTGGACATGGATGGTTTTAGTAATCCATGCTCACTTCCTATTTAGGATTTGGTACAATCATAAGTGTGACATTTGCGTTTTGTGTCCAGAATATTACACTGAAAAAATGTATATTTATATCAGGTGACATGAGTATTTCTTCCACCATTTCTGGAAGCAATATGTTGAAGACATATAAATTAGTATTGGGGGTACAAATACGTGCACCCTGTGTCTCTGAATATAGAGAAAATGTATGAATAGACAATAGTGTGAATAAAGAATATAATTGGTTTCAACTTTAAAAAATGGATTGAAGTGATATCTGAAAATATAAAGAAAATTTTATATTGATAAACATACATTCATTCAAACCAATTATGCATCTATTTGTAATATTAGGGTTATGGTTTATCATAAAGGGTGTGAGTTTTGCTTCAAAATTGATTATGGAAATCGAAAATAATGTGTTTGGGTAGAAGTCACATGAAAAGACCAGTCAAGACACCTGGAGGAATACATGTGTTCTGAAGCAGGAATTGATTGAAAGTGAAACAAATGCCCATAAATTTGTGAATTTGTGGATGAAATATATATCCTATGATGTCCATAATATGAATAAATATTAATGTACCAGGGTTTAATAAAAATGAACGTCAAAATGCACACCTTGTCATATCGGAATCGAGGTGCATTGATGTTAAACTTGGTCAGTTACTGTAGAAATATTAGTTAAATCTGTTTTTCAGGTGGATGAATATTTCTGAGAATAATCTTGTGAAAAGTTGATTATAAATCCAAGTCCATGAACATGAATAAATTTAGCGAGTGTAAATAAGACACATATATTTCATATTTTCAAAAATCTGGAGAGTGTATATATATATATATATATATATTTACACAAAACACACACACAGACATTAAAAAGTAGCAATATATATGCCACTCAAAATTCATCTATAAATATACATCATCCAGAGATGCAAAAATATTTATTTTACTGAACATGAGTTTATGTATAATGTTTTTCTACTAGGAAGCTCCCCTATAGGTGGAATTTTCAGTTCCAACAACGATTTGGAGGAGTGATCTCTTCTCACAATTTGTATCTACCAAGTCAGCCAACTCACAAAAATGTACATGTGATACCAGGTAGGATACTATAAATGCATATAAAAATACATGTGATGAATAGGCTACAGAGAAAGGGACAGGAATTCATATATTTGTTAATTTTAAAAACACATGGAGAACTATTTCAATTGAAAATTGACGAGATTTATAACACCTACCATTTATCATGGAAAAGGCAAGTCCAAATATACAACATGCCTCCTCTGAAATGCTTGTATTTCTATTCTGTTTGCGTTACTTTTCTCCATCATATTAGGATTAGTAGTCAGAGTCTAGTAGGGTATGTGAATATTTCTGAGAATAATCTTGTGAAAAGATGATTATAAATCCACATTCATGAATATGAAAAATTTAGGATGTGTAAAATAATACACATATATTTCATATTTTGAAAAATCTGGAGAGTGTGTATATATATATATATATATATATATATATATATATATATATATATATACACACACACACACAAACATTCACAGACATTAAAAAGTAGCACTATATGCCAATTTAAAATCACCATGAAATATATATCATCCACAGATCCAAATAAATTCATTTTACTGAACATCGATTTATGTATAATGTTGTTCAACTAGGAAGCTCACCCACAGGTTGAATTTTCAGTTCCAACAGCGTTTAGGAGGAGTGATCCCTTTTCACAATTTGTATCTGCCAATTCAGCCACCACACAAGAATGTACTTGTGGTAACAGGTAGGATTCTAAATGTGCATATAAAAATACAGGTGCTGAATAGGCTTCAGTGTAAGGGAGACAGGAATTCACATATTTCTTAACTTTTAAAATACATGGAGAACTATTTCAAAAAAAATTGACAAGATTTAAAACTCCTACACTATATAATTCAAAAGGCAAGCCCAACTATCCACCATGCCTCCTCTGAACTGCTTGTAGTTCTATTCTTTTGGGGGTATTTTTCTCCAACATATTAGGATTAGTAGTCAGAGTCTAGTAGGGTATGTGTTAATGTCAGTGATTCAGTATTTTGAATGGAAAATAGGAAAATGAATCCAATGTGTATGCAAATATGTGCTTCAGAAAAATCTTCCCACTCTCATCCAGAACAATCCCTTGACATTACCTTCGCCCCAAGTAAGACACAATTAGAGGAAAAGAGATAGAAAATATGTGAATACATATCTGAAATGGAATTTGATCAGGAGTTCACAACCATGGAGGTGGTAGAGTTTTCAAAAGTAAGCGACAGGGTAAGCACTCCACAATCACAGAGCTCTGCTGGCCTAAAGACTTCTTGAGAAACTGCCTCTGAGTTTGGGCACTTGAAATATATGTTGTTTTCAGGAGCTTTTGCTTCCTTCTAGTGAGACGATCAAAGCTGGGTCAGCATCTATGTGACCTGGAGGACATAAATTGTAATATTCCAATGAACATGAGGGAGCAGTGCTGAATTCTCTCTTTGTAGGTATACTATGGCCACTTGGGGCTAAGTGTGTCCCCGCGTGGACTGTATATTCATTTGTTCCTCTTCCACTCTTCATTGTGTTTCTTGCTGCTGCACTGCGACTTTGGTATTTGCTTCACGAAATACATGGAGTTCAACTGGGACACAGTGGTCTAAGTGTCTGCCCGTGTGGACTGTGAAGCCATTTAGTAATCCTCCACTTTTCCTGGTGTTTCTTGCTGCTGCACTGCGAGTTTTGTATTTGCTTCATGAAATACAAGGAGTTCAACTGGGACACAGTGCTGGAGGGAGTTCTATCACATGTGGTGGCTCACACATGAGCATTCATGAAACCGGCCTCTATACCACATAGCTTGCTCCCTTGACCATAGTAACCTGATTCTGTAAATTACCCTAAAACCTCTCCATATAACAAGATGTGTTTACTTATAATGGTCTCCTGGCTGCACCATGTCCGTCTCATGACATTTGGAATCCAAAGGCAGATCCACATGGCCCCATCACAGATGTTTTATCACACACCTGCCTACCGCTGCTCTAGGCCCTCTACTCATCAGGCTCCAAATTACTGGCATCTCGGTTCTACACCATTTTCATTAAACCCAATCAATCAAGGCACTGTCTGGTACACTCATGATCAGAAATAGGACATCCAAAGGTTCTGTGTGCCACCTGTTCATGGGAATTTCAAAAATTTAAACTATTTATCTAGCCATTTATCAAGGATGAAGTTGGAGGCACAGTGGATTTCAATTCATGCAGGAACCATTAAATGGTGAGTATGATCATTTCAATGAAAACTCTGGAGAACTCTCACAGGCAAGGCTTCCCAAAGAGTGTCCAAAAGGTCACCTGAAGCCAGGCTCATTGAGGTCTACAATTGAGATCCATGAGTGTTTTGATCTCAACTATGGCTGCCAAGTCTTTCAGAATAAAATCTTGTGGTATCCTGACTGAGATTCCCAGTGCTCTGTGGAAAGCTACCCTGGGCCTACATCTCAGGTTCCAAGGGCGACTCTCATGCATGGCCTCCTCAAATCCCAACACAACTCATGGCAATACTTCACTAAGCTCAGTTCCAGGACACAGTGTCTAAAAGGAGTCACATCAGAGTTCAGGCCCAGGAGGACCCAGTAATCTCTTCCAGCTACCACACATATGACCACAACTTAAATCAAAACACTCCCACATGGGTCTCATCTTCTTCTACACAGACACGCATCATAACCTCTGGCTGGAAGTTTCCATGAGGGGTGCAGCCCAAGAAAGTGTCCAAAATAAGCTCCATTGCCCCTCATTTGCCAAAAGTCAGGGTGGCCTAAACACTCTTCCTTTGAACCAGGAGTGATCAAATAAGCCTGCCTTTAATACTGCTCTGCTTCTCCAATTTGAGGCCTAATGACTGTCAGGTGTAGATTTTCTATGTGATTTGGAGTCATGAGAAAACCCAAGCACCTATGGGCTATCCACTGTAGGGCTTTGAAGAACTCATTTGACCCAAATGATCCCTATTCTCACTTGACGGAAGTCAGAAACTGAAAAGGTCGGGCGAACTTCGGAGGAAAAGACCACCAAGAGACTGTCTCATGCCACAGCAAAGGGTTTATTGGGGATCCAGCATGCTGAGGCTCAGAGCTCACTTCAGAGGAGCAAAGAACAAAATGCCCCGAGAACAACTTGAGCAGAGTTTATATACATTCTTTAGAGAGGGCAGGGACTTTACATACATCATAGCCTCCTTTAGAAAATCATCATATACCGCGGGAAAATCAAATAATAACTCTAAAACATGATTAGCACATTCATTGGCTGGAACAGGTTGGGCAGCGGGTGATTGGTCAGCCGTGAGAAGGAGTATACATTTAAACTGATTGGTTGAAGCACTGAGATGTATACGTGCAGATCTGCATGGTTTCTGGGGAGGGGTGGTTAAGTAACGAGGTGGTCAGGGAAGAGTTCAACACACATCTAATGGGAAGATCCGGGAATTGTCTTAAGTGCCACAGGAATTTCAGGTTCTGAGTGCAGCTTGGAAAATGTACAAAACCTGGTTCTTTACGTTTCAATTTCAATTTATTTTATTCTTTCATTTCCCACCCCTTTTTCTGACTACTTTTAATCTTAAAAGTAATGAATCAAAATTATTGTGGGGTTTCACATTCTATTCCTACCAGTGCAGCATATTTCTGTCTGATTATCATGAGTTTCACCTGCCTAATCTGAGCCTGGAGAAAGGAAACTATGTGGTTAAGCAAACAAGGTCCCACAGTTAGCAACACCATAAGGATGATCAGGGGTCCAGCTAAGTCTGATATTAGTGTAGTTACCAGGGGTACTGGGTTAACCATGACTCAAAGCACCCTTGTTGAATCTCCCATTCTCTCTGGCGCTCTTCAAGGTATTTTCTTAATTTACTCATGAATTATTTTGCAACTCCAATATGGTCAGCATAAAAACAACATTCTTCTCTCAGTGCAACACAGAGGCCCTCTCCCTCATCAAGAGGAGGTCTAATCCTCACCTGTTCTGTAAAACAACTTCAGAGAGAGAGGTTAAGGATTCCTGCAAAGCTGTGATGGAGGTCTCTAACGTCTTCAAGTCTTGATTTATTGCTGTTTCTAATTGGGCCATTTGTTGTTAACCACGCATCATAGAAGCTGTTCCCATACCCACTCCTGCAGCAGCTCCTATCCCCAATAGGATGGCTAGAGTAAGGGACAATGGTTCCCCTTGATATCGGGTTGTTTGTCCCCCTAGTAGACCTTCAAATGATTAGGCATTATGATAGAGTACCCTGGAGAGTATCTGCACCATTACACAATAATTTACAGGGCTGTCAAAGACCTGGGCTGAAATACAAGGAGTTCTGACTGTGTGGAGTTCAGTACCATAAAGGTTCCTTTAATTAGTTCCCAGGGGGAGGAGTCAGATGTACTCTGGACTGGGGAAGTAGGCAAAGACGGAATCCAGGAAGTATTAGATGGTAGAGGGGTTCTGGTAGATCTAGGCATGGAAGGTTTAGGAGGCTTAATTCCTGGCTTGAGGGGATTGGGTCCTATTGCTGTGGGATTTTCTTTCTTTTTAAGCCAGACGGTGAACCAGAGACCAAATTCATCACCTGGGCCATAAATATAGAATCGCATTCCCCACGTATTTCCCATAGGCCAGGTTTTTCTGAGGTAGCCCCTTCCTTTGGAAGTGAAAGTTATATTGAGGGGGTAACATAGAGTATTCTTTCCACAGCGAGTTTTTGACACCACTGGGCTAGCAGCACATTTCTTGGGATCAATCCAGGTGTCATTTCATCCTACCGGAATCATACCTTTCTGGGGAGTTTGGGTTCCACCATGCAGCTTTCGTTTGTTCACAACCCCAAGATCTACAATAAAAGTCACTGGGTCCTCCACAGGTTTGGGCCTGTTTTATGACTTTGGAAATCAGGTGGGCACACATAATAGTCAAGACTGGCTAGTTTACACCTGAGCTGGGGGAGATGACATCCATAATTCATGGGTTAAGGTGGTCTATGTTGCCCTGGTTAGGGTTTGAGTGGGATCTGTGTGGGGTCCTCTATGTCAGGGAGATCCCAGTCAGGGAAGCCTATGGCAAGCTGACAAATGTCCGGGTGGAGAGATGGCCACCAAGTCCATAAGGTGGCTGTTTGTGAAATAGCTCACACTACTTGCCCATTAGGATTCATTACTTGCCCCTGTTGCTGAGCACACTGATGGGGATTAGGGCTGCTGGTGGTCATGGGAAGAATCCATAGCCCTACCCACATGACGGACACGCAACTTGAGATGGATACCAGTCTGTAGAAGTTTCCAGCCAGAGTCTGTTCAGGGCTCAGGCATGAGATGGGAGGCATTGATCCAGGAAGTGATCCCATCCACTTTCACCACTGTGGGTGTTATAAGCAGCACCTGGTATGGTCCTTTCCAGTGGAGTTCCAGGGATGACACCTGACGCCATCTCACGTAGACGAAGCCTCCCACTTGATATCAATGTGGGGTTCCCTCGTCTCCAGTCTGATAAGCAGAGGCCAAATGTTTCCACAGGTATCGCTGGGTGCTGGGTTTGTTAAAGGGCTTTAAATCTGTAAAGCAAGGGGGTGTGAAAGGAATCATTAAGTCTCATAGTTGGGATTAGGTCCCCTACTGGAGGAAGGGCACCATTGAGAATTTCATAAGAGGTGAGGTTACACAAAGAGGCGGAGGGGGTATTTCTTTCACAAAACAGTGCATAAGGTTGGAGCATAGTCCAATTTTTTATGCCAGTATCCAAGCTTAATTTTGTTAAGTACTCTTTGATGGTTCTATTCATCCTTTCTACCTGTCCTGAGCTCTAGGGTCTATAAGCACAATGTAACTTCCAATTAATCCCCAGGGTCCTGGCAAATCCCTTACTTTCCTGGGGCATGAATGCCGGTCCGTTAGCGGACCCTATTACCTTAGGCAGGCCAAACCTTGGAAAAATGTCTTCTACGATCTTTTTGACTACCATCTGAGCTGTTTCTTTCTTCATGGGGAAGGCTTCGACCCATCCTGAAAAAGTATCTACAAAGACTAGGAGATATTTAAGTTCATACCTTGCTGGCTTAATTTCAGTAAAGTTCAATTCCCAGAATTGTCCTTGTCTGGTTCCTTGTAAGCGCTTCCCTGCAGGAAGCTTGGATGGGTAAGCATTAACTACTTGGCAGACTTGACAAGCTCTAGTCACCTGCTCAGCTATTTCTTTCCTCTGTGAGTCAGTCAATAATAAGTCCTTTCTCCGGTCCTTTAAGAGTGCCTATATCTTCTATGAGTCTAAGTGGGTGAGCTGGTGTACGTCTTTGACATAAAGGTGGGCTTTTTGAAATTGTAAACTTGGCTCTGTAGGATCCCAGAGTTCTGTATCTGTTTCCTCAGATGATAAGTTGCCTGAATGTTCCGGTGCGGCCAAGTCTCCTGATTGTTGTTCCCCCTGGTGTGGAAAAAGTTAACACAGTCACTCCATTTAGGGCTGCCAATTAAGCTTCCTCATCTGCCCTTTTTTTTCCAACCGCCACGGGTTCGTTTCCCTTCTGGTGCCCTGGGCAGTGCACTATAGCTAGTTCCTTAGGGCCCTGCACTGCTGAGAGAAGTTGGAGGATCTCATCTTTGTTCTTTATTTCTTTCCAGGTGGAGGTTAATAACCCCCTTTGCTGGTAAATAGCCCCGTGCACATTTGCAGTGGCAAATGCATAACGGCTATCAGTGTATATGGTGGCCCTTTTGCCTGTTGCTAGTTCCAATACTTTCGTAAGGGCAATCAGTTCTGCTTTTTGGGCTGATGTCAGTTCTGGGAGACCAGAGGAACAGATGACACTAATTTTGCTAACTACTGCTTCTCCAGCCCACCGCTTACCATCTTGGAGGAAGCTGCTGCCATCCATAAACCATACAACTTCAGGGCAAGGCAGTGGCTGATCCTTCAAGTCTCGTCGTATACTGGTTTCCTCTGCCAGTATGTGTTGACACTCATGAGCGACGGGTCTTGATGATTCTTCTGGCAGCAGTGTAGCCGGGTTGAGTGGAGCAGCGGTTCCCAGCGTGATTCTGTCTTTGTCAAGCAAGAGGTTCTGGTAGTGGGTTATTCTAGAGTTTGATAGCCACATCTCTGGAGGCTGACAGATGATGCACTCCAGGGCATGGGGGACTATAATCGTTAGCTTCTGTCCCAACGTTAATTTATCAGCATCTTTCATTAGAAGGGCTGCCAAGGCTATAGCTCTTAAGCAATGGGGCGACCCACTAGCCACTGGGTCCAGTTTATTTGATAAGTATTCTACCGGCCTTTTCCAAGGTCCCAAAGTCTCAGTGAGCACAACCCGTGCTATTCCTTTCTTTTCCTCGATGTAGAGACTGAAGGGTTTTTCTATATCTGGGAGTGCTAAGGCCGGAGCAGATAGCAGCACCTTTTTTCTGACATTATCAAAAGCTTGTTGGTGCTCAGGGGTCCATTGGAAGTGGGCATCCCCCTTTATCAGCGGGTATAAAGGGGCAGCCAGAGACGCGAACCCAGGAATCCATAACCTGCAAAAGCCGGCAGTCCCAAGAAACTCCCTGAGTTGTCTCTTATTAGATGGGGGCAGTATCTGCACAAAGGTTCGTTTTGTGGGCTCAGTGAGCCATCCTTTGCCACCCCTAAGAGAATAACCCAGGAAGATTACTTCTTGCTGACAAATTTGGGCCTTTTTGGCAGAAGCCCTATATCCAAGCCGAGCAAGCTTGGAAAATAATGCTTGGGTCCCAGACTCATAGTTCTCTTTGGTGTCGGCTGCCAGTAGCAGACCATCCACATATTGGAGTATGGTGACATCGGGGTGTGCAGTTTTGAAGTCATTGAAGTCCTTGTGGAGGGGTTCATCAAAGAGAGTGGGAGAGTTTTTGAACCCCTGTTGGAGTCTAGTCCAGGTTAGTTGGACAGATGTTCCTTTTTCGGGGTCTATCCACTCAAAAGCAAACAGCAACTGACTGTCCTTATGTACGGGCAAGCAAAAGTGAGCATCTTTTAAGTCTAGCACAGTGTACCATTCCTGCTCCAGATTCAGAGCGCTAAGCAAATTATATGGATTCGGTACAGTGGGGTGAATGTCCTGCACTCTGTTGTTGATCTCTCTTAGGTATTGAAGCGTCCGGTAGTCCCCAGTTCCTGGCTTTCTTACTGGTAGCAGGGGGATATTCTAGGACAAATGACAGGGCCTTAAGACCCCAAGAGCCAGGTATTTCTGAATATGGGCCCTTATCCCATCCTTAGCTTCTTTGATTAGAGGATATTGTTTAACACTGATTGGAGAGATAGAGGCTTTTAATTCTACTACTATTGGAGGTTGTTATATGGCTAGACGTAACCCAGCAGTTTCTGCCCAGGCATTAGGATAATCTTTTATCCATTTCTGGGGTAGTTTGCCTGTTTGATCAGTCCTAGGAGGCGCGAAGTGTTGATGTTCATCTTCTACGGATGGTGTCAAAGCCATGACTATGGGAGTTTTTACTGAAGGCTTTAGAAACTCCACTTGGGGACCATCAGGGTTAAAGGTTATTCTAGCCCAGAGTTTGGTAAGCAGATCCCAGCCCATCAATGGGGCTGGGCATTCTTGGATTACTTGGAAAGCGTGGTGGACTTTTCCATTTCCTAGGTCCATAGTCCTCTTAGATGTCCCAGCCCAATATCTACTGCCATTAGTACCTTTAACAGGGGACCATTTATTTGATAGGGGGCCCAGTGGGGTCTTAAAGGTTGATTATACTGCTCCTGTATCCACTTCAAAGTTCACTGGGGTCCCCTCCACTTTAAATGTTACCCTGAGCTCGGAGAGGGGATCCGAGCCCCGACTTTCCTAGTCCTCTTCTAGAGTCAGCACGGCGGACTGGCATCTCTGCTTCTTTCGGGGGCACTCTTTGGCCTAGTGTCCTGTTTTCTTTACAGTAGGCACACTGATCTGAGGCCAGGGGCAGCCATTGGCGGGGGCCCAGGTATCCCTTTCTGTCTCCCTGCTTTTTAACTTCTGGCATATTTGGTGCTCTGACCAGAACCTTAGTCAATGCTTTAGTCTGCCTTTTGCTCCTTTCATCCTCCTTTTGTTCCCTTTCCGTCTCTCTCCTCTGTTCCCTTTCCTCCTCAGTTTCTCTCTTATAATATACTTTCTCAGCATCTCTTACTAAATCTCTCAAGGTCTTATCTTGTAATACATCTAGACGTTGTAACTTTCTCTTAATATCTAGGGCAGCCTGCTCGATAAAGGCCATTGCAACAGATGCTTGTTCATCCTCTGCCTGAGGATCAAAAGGAGTATATTTCCTATATGCTTCCATAATTCTCTCCAGAAACATAGAGGGAGACTCATTAGGCCCTTGGATAATCTCTCTTACCTTGGCCAAATTAGTCGGCCCTCTGGCGGCCACTCGGAGACCCGCTATTAGAGTCTGGCGATAAGTGGACAGATGCTACCTACATTTAAAGGTGTTTGGGTGCCAGTTGGATCGGTTCATTGGCCCGTAGGGACGGAGAGGAAGCATCATAGGGGCTTCTGAGTTTTCTATTATCCGTCACCAGGGGGTTCCTTTAGGTGGCCCAGCTTCCTCCAGGGGAGGAGGGGTTGCTGCTGCTGCAGAGAAGTCCCCTGGAGTGCTTGGGTCTGGCCCAATTGCCTCTAGCGGTGGAGAGGCTGAGTCAGCGGCGAGAATATCATCTGGAACGTGTTGGGGGTTGGAGAGCGAGGGTAGAGGATAAGGAGGGGGAGGAGTGTCCAGTCTTGTGACTCAGGGAGAATGGAAGGAAGAGGGGGAGGAGTGGAAGGTTTGAATGATAGGATGCTGGGGGAAGGGGTATATGGCTGTTGATCTGGGTGGCCACGTGGCCCCGGCTGAAAGACAATATCTCTGACTTTTCGGATTAGAGGGAAGTAGAAGGATCCTTCTGGGGGGCCACCTGACTCCGAGAATGGGCCATTCTGAAGCACAGAGAATCTGCCAGGTACGGCATTTTACTGAAAAAGAAAGATTCTGGGCCCTTGAGCGGACATCAGTCCAATGATCAAGTGTCAGGGACAGAGAAGTGGAAGTGCTTTGTCCCATAATGAGAGTTACTCAAACAGGGACAGTGAAGACACAAACGCAACACAGACAAAGACAAACAGTAAACGTTTAACATGAGTCCAAGACAAAGATTAGAACTGAGTAACTGCCAAAACCTGATGGGTTAGACATTAAAGACAGCCCGTAAACTCAACATGAGTTCAGAACAATGACCAAAACTGAGTAGCCGGCAAAACCTGATGGGCTGGCGAACCGAATCCTGAAGCAAAATATAAACGAGTTGAGGAAATTAGTATTCCTTGATTTCTCTAGTCCTCTGGAGTGTCCCCCAGGAACGTGGCCTGTAGCTCTGTGACACATCTGTCAGCCACCATCAGAGAGAGCTAATGCTCTTCACTGACAGCCACTTTGCCAATCCATAACCTGAAACCCAAAACCAGAAAGAGGTGCCTTACTTACCCCGAGAGGAGTCCATTGGGGTCTTTCATCCGCCGCTGCTGGATATCTCACCTGGGGCCTCCAGATGAATAGGTGGGGCGAACGTCAGAGAAAAAGACCACCAAGAGGCTTTCTCATGCAACAGCAAAGGTTTTATTGGAGGTCCAGCATGCTGGGGCTCAGAGCTCACTTTAGAGGAGCAAAGAACAAAGAGCCCTGAGAACAACTTGAGCAGAGTTTATATACATTCTTTAGAGAGGGCAGGGACTTTACATACATCATAGCCTCCTTTAGCAATTCATCATATACCATGGGAAAATCAAATAACAACTCTAAAGCATGATTAGCACTTTCATTTGCGGGAACAATTCGGGCAGGGGGTGATTGGTCAGCCCTAAGAAGGGGTATACATTTAAACTGATTGGTTGAATACCTGAGATGTATACTTGCTGAGCTGCATGGATTCTGGGAAAGGGTTGTTAAGTAACTAGGTAGTCAGGGAAGATTTCAACACACATCTAATGGGCAGATCCGGGAATTGTCTAAACTGCCACAGGAAAGTGCAGCTTGGAAAGTTTACAAACCTGGTTCTTTACATTTCAATTTCAATTTCAATTTCTTTTGTTCTTTCAGAACCTTACAGAGAAAGGCAAGAGACTTAATCCACAATGACTGCTCTTTTGGCCATTTTGGTTTTGGATGCACACATGGGATCTTTCTTTTGATCCATCTGGTGCTGATAATCTAAGTCACAGCCTCACACAGGGCCAAGAGGCTAATTAAGACACAACCATTTTCAAAGCAATTACTACTCTGAGGTCAGTTACAGAACTCAGTCTCTGAGGAGAATCACACCAGTGTTCAAGGCTAGGTGCACCCAGTCATCTTTTCCAACCACCACATAAATGACCACAATTAAAACCAAAACAATCCCACATGGCCCTCATCTTCTTCCATAGAGTCACTCATCATAACCTCTGGCTGGAGGATTCCTTGAATGGCACAGCTCAAGAGAGTGTCCAAAATAAGCTTCCTTGCCCCTCATTTGCCTAAACTCAGGGTGGCCTGGACACCCTTCCTCTGAACTAGGATTGATCACATAGGTCTGCCGCTAATACTGCTCTACTTCTCCAATTAGAGGCCTACTGACTGTCAGGTATAAATTCCTTATGTGATTTGGATTCATGATTAAACCCAAGCACCTCTGAAGAGCTTGGAAGAACTCATTTGACCCAAAAAATCCCTATACTCCCTTGAAGAAGGTCAGGAACCTAACAGAGGAAGGCAAGAGACATCATCCACAATGACTTATGTTTTTGCCATTTTGGTTTTGGATGCACACATTGGATGTTTCTTTAGATCCATCAGGTGCTGAAAATCTAAGCCATAGCCTCTCACAGGGCCAAGAGGCTGATTCAGACACATGGCTTTCCAAAGCAATTAAGCAAAGAGCCACAGGTGATGCCCATTCATTTCCATTTGAAAACTGTTTCCTTCAGGCTTCACAAAGGGGTGGCCTGAGGCAAAGACCTTCCTGACATTCAGGGCAAAAGATCAATAGGATAGCAAAAGGCCCAAAACAGGGTTTCTCCACTGAGGCTTTTCTGGTCACACTGATATCTGAGTTTTCTGAGATGCTCCAATTCCCTCCAGCTATCCAGAACATAGCCATGTCACAGAGTTTGGAGGTGGTACATATTTTGGACACAAAACCATGAGCCTATTCTGGAGAGTGGCCAAAATTCAGGAAGAAAACAGAAACTTAGTAAGATAGTAGGTGTTGCCCATCGATAAGGCAACCTGCAGTCCATTACTAAAATGGACAGGATGAATGCTGGGAAGCTTTCTACTAGACAGGACACATCCATTGATGCATTCTTTTTTCTAATGTCTACAACCATGGACACAGTGGGAGACACAGACACAGAAACACTTGCCTTGTCAAAGTTCTTTCTAGAAATAGTCCACTCCAAACCAAACACACCGCCTTTCCTACCTATTCTCAGAACATGAGACAAAACCACAAACTCACACACACACTCAAAAAGGCACCTCCTTCCCCCAAGTAAGTTTGTGACTATCCAGAGTGTCCTTTGACTGGTGGGCCATTTTATGTTCCCCCGAAAAGGCCTGTCTTGTCTTAGATCTGGTCTCCTTGTCAAACACTGTGAAGTTGTCAGGAGCCTGTTCTGACCACTACATGCTTTCTCAGGGAAGGCCCGTCTTCAGAACTCTCCTCGCATTTGGCCATCCTCACATCAGTAGGTACCAAAAAAGACAGACTCTGTCCTTGGTAAATCCAAACATGTGAGCCCACTGGGACTGAGACTGGGACTGGCTCTGTGTGCCTGGCTTCCTGGATCCCAAATTCAGAGAGTTCCATCACCAAGGAAGTGAGGTAGGTCACTTATTTCAAGAATTTAATGAGTTCACTGCCTTGGCAACCACTTTGTTATAACAGTTGCTTCCAAGGGTCCCATGAGATGGAGGATACCCTACTTCCTCTGACACTTTCACTAGTTAGAATGGTATATCAACCATATGGAACCAGAAACAGCTCTCCACATTGTCCTGGTTTGGTCCATATTCTCTCCATTAAGAATAGAGAGGCTGATTCAGACACAACCCTTCATCCTGACAAGGTTGTTTGCCATGGAAGATGACTTTTGCTCTCCCAGGTCCTACATAGCTGCCTAATACTTCTCCAGGGATCATTTCTGCTTGGACCATTGAGTTTCTAAGCAGGTGGAAGATCCCCTACATTCCTGTATTGTAAGACAAACTCTGTCCCTGCTCTTCTGTAAAGGTAGATTGAGGGAACAGTGTATGGTTAGTGTTAATAACAGGTTCGATTTTGGGGAGGAGTCATTCTGTTGGATGAATAATGGTATTGGGAACCGGTGATATGTATGAGAATATATAGGTAAAATATAAGTATGGAAACAGAAATCTAGGTATGATTTGAAGCCCAGAAGGACATTGGGCCCTTGATTGGGATACTTAGCTTTGAATTATGTTCTGCACAGATGTGTCAGATAAATCGATATACAATGTTATAGGACCTTGTACCTTGGATGATTGAATGTAGAAGAGAACATCCAGTCAAAAAGGGATAGTCGGTAGTGAAAGGTTAATAAAATAGGTACTTGTCACTTCCTGTTTCTCTGTATGCTTAACAAAACACTTTTGAAATCTTGAGAACTCTTTGCTAATCTTGTTCCCAGAATGTGCTCTCCCCAACTGCCAAACTGCAGGATGTACTCCCTCACCCGTGTGCACGCACACTGCCCACTCACCCGGACCCATCAATAAACTTTCCTCCCTGCCCTCTCCAAGAAAATTATATAAACTCTGCTTAAGATGTTCTCAGGGCTCTCATCTCTTTTCAATTGAGCTCTGAGCCCCAGAATGCTGGACCCCCAATAAACCCTTTGCTGTTGCATGTGACAATCTCTTTGTGGTCTCTTCCTCCAAGGCTTGCCCGACCTTTTCATATGGAGGTTCCACTGAAATCCAGCAGCGGCGAATGTGAGACCCCATGTGTCGTGGCTTTCACTATTTGTGTATCTTTCATTATGGGACAGAGCACTTCAATGCCTCTGTCCCTGACCATTGATCACTGGCCCAAAGTCCACATAAGGGCTCAGAATCTTTTTTATTTAGTAAAACACTGGACCTGGAAGACGCTCTGTGCCTCAGAATGACCCACCTTTCGAGTCGGATGGCCTCTAGAAGGATCTTTCTACTTCCCACTAATTTAAAAAGTTAGAGATATTGTCTTTTAGCCAGGGCCACATAGCCATCTGGATCATTCTGCCATATATCTTAACTTTGCAGGACCTCTGCAAATCTCCTCCTCCATGGGTGAAGCCTTTCCTTACCGCTGCCCCTGCTCCTACTCCTTCCCCCATGATCTCTCAAACCCTCTGCTCTTCTTCCTTCTCCACCCTCTGTTCTCCCTGAGTCAAAAGATTTGACTCTACTGGATTCTCCTCCCCCTCCTTATCCCCTGCCCTCTTCCCCCAATCCCCAACACCCTCTAAGTGATTCCCCTGCTGCTGACTCAGCCTCTCTGCAATTGGAGGAGCACAGCACCCTCCAGATAGCTCCCCAGTGGCATACACAGCCCTTCCTTCCCTTGAGGAAGCTGGCCCGGCTATAGGAACTCGCCAGCAGTGAATAGTTGAAAACACTGGAACTCCCATGATGCTCCCCCTCCATCCCTATGGGCCAAAGATTGACGACGGCCATGGGGGGAAAAATGCAAGCCTACCAGTTTTGGCCATTCTCCTCTTCAGACGTACATAATTGGAAATATAACAATCCCCCTTTTTCTGAGCACCCCACCTGGCACACAGGTCTGGTTGAGTCATTGATGTTTTCACACTAGCCTACTTGAGATGACTGCCAACAACTCATAGGGACTGTCTTCATGACAGGGGATCAAAATAGAATACTCCTGGAAGCTGGAAAAATATATCCTCTGACCAGATGCGTGACTGACACAACTTCCCAAGATAATCAAAGCCAGCTTTCCTTTGAACCAACCCAACTGTGGCCCCCAAATCTTTGAAGGTAGGGAGCATCTGTTCACTTATCATCGGGCTCTAATAGTGGGTTTCCGTGCGGCCGCTAGGCGACCAACTAATTAGGCCAAGGTAAGAGAGATTATTCAAGGGCCTGAAGAACCTCTCTCTATGTTTCTAGAGAGAATTATGGAGGCATATAGAAGATATACTCCTTTCAATCCTCAGGCAGAGGATCAAAACTCATCTGTCACAATGGCCTTTATTGGGCAAGCTGCCCCGGGTATTAAAAGAAAGTTAAAATGCTTAGATGGATTACAAGATATGACTTTGAGAGATTTAGTCAGAGAAGCCGAGAAGGTATACTTTAAGAGAGAAACTGAGGAAGAGAAGGGAACAAAGGGAGGATAAAAGAAACAAAAGACAGACTAAGGCGCTGACTAAGGTCCTGGTCACAACAACAAATAGGCCAGAAATTAAGAAACAGGGAGACAGGAAGGGATACCTGGGCCCACGCCAGAGGCCACTCCTTGCCTCAGATCACTGTGCCTACTGTAAAAAAAAGGACACTGGGCCAAAGAGTTCCCTAGAAAGGGACAGCCACTCCTGCCAGCCATTCTGACTCTTGAGGATGACTCCAAAAGTCGGGGCTAACATCCCCTCCCGGAGCTCAGGGTAACTTTTGAAGTGTAGGGGACCCCAGTAAACTTTGAAGTGGATACAGTGGCAATATACTCAGCCCTTAAGGCCCCATTGGGCCATCTATCAAATAAAAGGTCTCTAGTTCAAGGGGCAAATGGCAGTAAGTATCGGGCTTGGACAACTAAGAGGACCATGGACCTGGGAAAAGGAAAATCCATCAATCCTTCCTAGTAATCACAGAATGCCTGGTCCCATTGATGGGCAGAGATCTGCTCACCAAGCTCTGCGCCAAAATAACTTTTAACCCTGAAGGCAACCTAGTGGGATTTCTAAATCCTTCAGTAAAAACTCCTATAGTCATGGCTCTAACTATGTCAGTAGAAAATGTACATCAACTCACTCAACTTTGTTCAAAGAAACTGCAGGCATTCCTGAAGGATCAAGAACAGAGTTTTCCACTAACCAAATCACAGCAAAAGGACTGAATGGGTAACAAAAGCCTGTCGGGTCCATCAATTGGTTTATGCTTACCCTTCCAAGCTTCCTGGAGGAAAGCACCTAGGAGGAAAAAGACCAGGACAATTCTGGGAAGTGAACTTTACTGAAATTAAGCATGCAAGGTATGGACTTAAATATCTCCTAGTCTTTGTAGATACATTTTCAGGATGGATTAAAGCCTTCCCCACCAAAAAGAAAGAAAGAAAGAAAGAAAGAAAGAAAGAAAGAAAGAAAGAAAGAAAGAAAGAAAGAAAGAAAGAAACAGCACAAATGGTGGTCAAGAAGATCCTGGAAGATTTTTTTCCAAGATACGACCTGCCTAAGGTAACAGAGTCTGATAATGGACCTGCATTCATGACCCAGGTACGTTAGGGGTTAGCCAGTACCCTGGGGATTACATTGTGCTTATAGACCACAGAGTGCAGGACAGGTAGAATGAATGAATAGAACCATTAAAGAGACCTTAATGAAATTAAGCTTAGAGACCGACATAAAAGATTGGACAATGCTTCTGCCTTATGCAATGTTTCATGCAAGAAATTCTCTCTCTGTTTCTTTGTGTAACCTCACCCACTATGAAATTCCCTATGGGGCCCCTATTCCAGTAAGGGACCTAACCCAACTCTAAGACCTAACGATCCCTTCCACACCAACATGCTTGACAGACTTACAGCTGTTGAAAGAACTCAGCGATACCTGTGAAAACAGCTGGCCACTGCCTACCAACCTGGAGATGAGGGGACTCCACATCAATATCAAGTAGGAGACTTTGTCTATGTAAGACAACATCAGGTGTCATCCCTGGAACCCCACTGGAAAGGACCATACCAGGTTCTACTTATAACACCTACAGTGGTAAAGGTAGACAGAATCACTTCCTGGATCCTGGCCTCTCATCTCAAGCCTGCACCCTGTCCAGACTCTGCCTGGAAACTGGAAGAGACTGGTAACCCTTTCAAATTGTGTATTCGCCAGGTGGATGAAGCTATAGAGTCTCTCCTTGACCACCAGTAGTTCTAACCCTCATCAGCCCTTTCAGCAGCGATGGCTGATCACAAATCCTACTGGAGAAGAAGTATAATCTATCTCACATATAGCCCACTTTGGGACCTGGTGGCCATTTCTCCACCCAGACATTTGTTAGCTGGCTATAGGTCTTTCCTATTAGGATATCCCTGATGAAGAGGATCCCACTAAAATTCCATTAAATACCTTTTGTACCATAAATAATGGAAACAAACATTATGGATGTCGGGACAGGTAAGCCAGGTGCAGGTTGGCTAGCCTAGATTACTATGTTTGCCCGGCAGACAATCAAAGCCACAAACAGCAACAGCTGTGTGGAGGAAAAGCCAATTTCTTCTGTAAGTCATGGGGATGTGAGCATACAGGGGCTTCCTGATGGAACCCGAACTCCTCATCAAATTCTGTACACAGCATTGGCCATATGACCAATTAGATAACCAAAACCCATGGCCCCCAGAGGGGTCTCTAGATCCTCAAATACTGTGTGACCTTTTTAACTTCTGCAATTGCTCAAAAGGGTAAAAGGAGATTCCCCTATGTGGAGGCCTTTTCCCTCCTTCGCTCACATCCTGAACTATGCTTCTCCAATAGATCCTCACCCTCAGCCTTCTTCTCCAGACTATCTGCTGTCACTCCAAACTCAGCAACCTGATTTCTTCCCTTCAATTACTAGATCAAAAACCCAAACCAACACCGGTTCTCAGACCATTGCCCCCTGGCTGAGAAGCAGGTACTGAGGTACCCCTCCACCGACTCACTCCTCTCTTCTCTTGTCACTGCCCGCACTGGGTCCCACCAGGTCCTCTTTCCAGCTAACCCATAGCTCAAACCAGCTGAGGAGAGCCCTCAGACCCTTATCCAAATGTAATGAAAATGGCCTTTAAAGTTGCTCTTTCATCACTGAAAACAGGTTACTAAAAATTTAAAGTCCCTCACAGGCTTTGTGGATACTCACTCCCTTCTTCCCCTCTGCTCTACCTGTTCTACTGCTCAAGTTTTGTTGCTAGGAATATCCCAAACCCCTTTCCCATTATTCTTTTACATCTCTCCTTTCTCATTCTCAGATCCATGAAGCTGCTCTAAGCCCCGACTTCTCTGTCTCCCCCCTCTGTACCAGGCCCACAGAAAAGTTTTCACTGACCTTCTCCAGGAGTCTTCACCATGGCTGACTTTAGGACTTTCAGCAAAATGTCCCTATAAATGATTTCAGTATAGATAACCTTCCTCTTTTAATGTTGCCCTGTTCCACTTGGCCACTGGCTAAAAATAATCAGCACTCCTAAGCTAGACACCCCCTTACTAGTTTTTCACAGAATATGTGAACAATTCCTCTGGCCTTGAAATGGGGCTTCACAGAGATGGCAACATTTCTAAGATAAAGAAGTTACCATCTGGGCTCCATGGTAACAGCTGGCAGGGGGAAAAAAAGAAAGGGAAGTAAAAGCTCTCCCCCACCCAGTTGTCCTTGAAAAGTTAACTTGCCCAGAACAGAGAAAAAAAAAAACAGAAACAAAAACAGCTTTTTGTGAACTTCTGCAGAGTGTGATCTTCTGAGCCACTTCTCTTACATGTTGGGTACAAAATTCTGAAACTACCTAAACTTGGAATTCAGAAGATTAATTGATTACAACCGAAGCAATGCCCTCTGAATCTGGGTGCAACCAAATAGGACTGTTTCACTGTCTTTGGTGCTATCTTAGGTGCCTTGCCTTGTCCGTCCCTACAACAGTATAATTCTATATACTAAAACATTGTTGATGTTTTCATGAAATGAAAAACGGATGTGATTAATTGTGTAATGGTGCATATGTTACCCAGAATGCTCTATCATGACGCAGGTTCATTTGAAGATCGAATAGGTGGGACATACAACCCGGTTTCACTGGGAACATATGTCCCTCACTTTAGCCATCCTATAAAGAATAGGAGTTGCCACAAGGGTGGGCACAGGAACCACTGCCCTGGTCCATGGGACACAACAAATGACCCAGTTAGAAGCAGAAATAGACCAAAACTTAAATATATTAGAAACCTCCATAACAGCTTTGCAGGAATCTTTAACCTCTCTCTCTGAAGTTCTTTTACAGAACAGTTGAGGGTTGGACCTCCTCTTCATGAGTGAAAGGGACCTTTGTGCTGCATTGAGGGAAGAATGTTGTGTGAAGTTGTCAGAAGCCAGTGGTGAGCTACTACCTGCTTTATCAGGAAAGGCCCCTCTTCTTAGCTTTCCTGTCTTTTGGCCATCCTCACATCAGTAGGTACCAAGAAAGACAGACTCTGTCCTTGGTAAATCCAAAAAAAGTGAGACCACTGGGACTGGGACTGGGACTGGTTGTGCTTGCCTGGCTTTCTGAATCCCACGTTTAGAGAGTTCCATCACCCAGGACGTTATGTGAGGTAACCTCAATCAGGAAGTGAATGAAGTCACTGCCTTGGCAACCACTTTGTCCTAAGAGTTGCTTCCAAGGGTCCCATGAGATGGAGGGTGCCCCTACTTCCTGTGACATTTTCACACGTTGGAATGGTATATCAACCATAGGCACCCAAGAACAGCTCTCCACACAGGCCTGGTTTGGTCAATCTTCTCTACATTAAGATGAAAGAGGCTGATAAAGACACATCCCTTCATTCTGACCAGGTTGTTTACCATGGAAGTTGGGTTTTCCTCCCTCAGGTCCTTCATAGCTGCCTACAACTTCTCCAGAAATCATTTCTGCATGGTCCTTTGAGGATCTCAGCAGGTTGAAGATCCCCTACATTCCTGTAGTGTAAGACCAACTTTTTCCCTGCTATTCTGTAAAGTTACATTGAGGGAACAGTGTATGGTTAGGGTAATAACAGGTTTTATTTGGGATAGGAATCATTCTGCTGGATGAATAATGGTATTGGGAACCTGTGATATTTACAAGAATATATAGGTGAAATATAAGTATAAAAACAGAAATCTAGGTAAGATTTGAAGCCCAGAAGAGCATTGGGCCCTTGATTGGGATACTTAGCTTTTAAATATCTTCTAAACAGATGTCTCAGATAAATCGATATACAATGGCATAGGACCTTGAAAATTGGATGATTGAATGTAGAAGAAAACATCCACTCATATAGGCATAGTTGGTAGGATTAGGAAGATAGTCAGTAGGTTTAGGAAGAAAAGTGAGTATAGGATTTGGACAAAAAGTTCTTTAGCAATAGGGTTTGCGGTAGAGAGTGAATGTAAATGTCACCACATGTGAAGAGTCAGACACAATGATGAACTGGGGAAAATATATGGGGAAGCAGATATCAATGGAGATATTAAGAAATCAGGCAAAGTATAAATTGAGTGATAGGATTAGACATTTTCAACAGGGTAGAGGTTGAGTATAAAACCTTAGAAAGAATCAAATATTTAGTCACCAATAGGATTGACATTTGAGAGAATTAGGCAATCTGGACATGGATATTGTTAGTAATCCATGCACACTTTCCATTTAGGCTTTGGCACAGTCATAAGTGTGAACTTTGCATTTTGTTTCCAGAATATTACTGTGATAAAGTGCATATGTAGATCAGGTGACATGAGTATTTCTTCCACCATTTCTGTGGGCAATATTTTGAAGGTGTATAAATTAGTATAGGGTGTACAAATAGGTGTTCCCTGTGTCTAGGAATATAGATAAAATGAATGAATAGACCATACTGTGAATAAATAATATTACTGGTTCCAACTTTAAATATTGGATTGAATTGATATTTACAAATTTACAGGAAATCTTATATTGAGATACATACATTCATTACAACCATTTATACATCTAATGGTAATATTAGGTTTATGGTTTATCATGAAGAGTGTGTGAGTTTTGCTTTAAAAGTGATTATTGAAATCTAAAATAAAATGAAGTATCATGAAAAGACCAGTCAAAAAACATAGAGGAATACTTGTGTACTGAAGCAAGAAGTGATTAAAAGTGAAACAAAAGCCTATCAATTTGCAAAATTGTGAATGAAATATATATCCTATGATGTGCATAAACTGAAGAAATAGTCATGTAACAGTGTTGAATAAAAATGAAGGTCAAAATACACATCATGTCCCATAGGAATCTACTTGCATTGATGTTAAAGTGGGTCAGTTACTGTAGAAAAATTAGGACTTCTATGCACCATTCACTGAATTTTGATTTCAGTACTAGGATACAATATGTATTTAAGGTGAATGAATATTTCTGAAAATAACTTTGTGAACATTTGGTTATAAATCCACATTCATGAATATGAATGCATTTAGGGATTGTATAATAAGACACATATATTTTACATTCTGAAAAATCTGGAGAGTGTGTGTGTGTATGTATATATATATATATATATATATATATATATATATAGAAAGAGAGAGAGAGAGAGAGAGAGAGAGAGAGAGAGAGAGAGAGGCATTAAAAGGTAGCAATATATATGCCAATCGAAATTCATCATGAAATATATAACATCCACAGATCCAAAACTATTCATTTTACTGAACATGGATTTATGTATTATATTGTTCAACTAGGAAGCTCACCCATAGTTTTAATTTTCAATTCCAACAACGTTTAGGAGGAGTGACCTCTTCTAAAAATTTGTATCTGCCAAGTCAGCCATCTAACAAAAATGTACATGTGATACCAGGTAGGATTCTATATGTACATTCAAAAATACATGTGCTGAATAGGCTACAGATAAAGGGAGATAGGAATTCACATATTTGTTAACTATAAAACACATGGAGAACTATTTCAATTTAAAATTGACTAGATTTATAACACCTACCCTTTATCATGCAAAAGGTAAATCCAACTATACACCATGCCTCTCTAAACTGCTTGTATTTCTATTCTGTTTGGGTTCTTTTTCTCCATCACTTTAGGATTGCTGCAATCTGGCTGGTCACAATTCAGGAGCCACTTGTCAAAAGAAACTAAAATTACTTTTAGAACCACACATGACTAAAAATTAGCTCCTCGAAAAAAACCCTCAGAGCCCAACTGCCACTACTGGCTTCCCACAAGCTCTCAACCTCCACACTCCTTCTCTTGAGGTCGATTGGCTGGGTCGTGTGGGCAGAGCCCAAAAAGTCCCACAATGAGCAGCTCCGTTGTCTGAAAGGGTGGGGAAACAGCCCAATGGCATTACCACAGAGGAGCCAATCAGCTAGATATTGCTGGGGCTGCTCTGAGCCAATCATCAGCTTGCAGTCTGAAAGGGTGGGGAAACTGCTCAATGAGCATCTCCAATGAGCATCACCGCAGAGGAGCCAATTAGCTTGATGTTGCTGGGGCCGCTGTTAGCCAATCATCAGCTGGCAGTCTGAAAGTTTGTTTGGCCCCTTGGGCTGTGCCTCTCAACACCTCCCCCTCTCTGTTTAAACAACAAGCATGTGGCTTAGGGACCATGCCTGCCTTAGATTGTCCAATAGTACATATGGTGCTTACCCATTATCGAATGAGCTGACCTCAAGGTATCAGCCTCCAGTCTTAGATTGGTACCATTGCAATTGGATCTTACCCGTCACTAGCTACAGGTCCAGTATACAGTCACACCTGTTGAGAGGTCTTTGTACCAGCGGGGGGTGAGGTTCTTTGTCTCACCTCTGTTGGCCCCCAAATTTTAGCTGAACGACCATGACAGCAGAAGGGAGGAAGATACACCAAGCCAATTGACGGCTCCTTTTGGAAAAATTGTACCACCGATGACATCATCAGCAAAAATACCCCAACACTACCACAAGTCAATTCACCAACATATTGTTCACAATGCATGCAGGTGAGTTCACAATGCATACAGGTGATACATAGTCCAGGCAAGTTCTGCAAGCAGTTCAGTGATGGCTATTGCAGAAGCTGTAGATTGGTTTTATCTTTGTCTTTACAGGCACTGGGATGAAGATAGGAATTTTGGCAATAATGGCCAAAGAAAAATTATGTAACATTCCAGAAAGTACTAAAAGAAAACAATTTTCTTAACAATTTACATTGTCTTGAAGAGAATTATTAAATATAATGAAAAGAAAAGGTGAAAGTAAACAAACAGATCTGTTAACCTCCTTTTTTGTACACATTTTAAAACAATCCTCAACAGGTGTTTACCCAATTTAAATTAAAACATTTACATCAAGTGTATAAAAATATATTTGGATCCATTTTTTAATGAGCGCTCATCATATATGATATATGGACATACGTACATTCAAACATATAACAAAAAACACAAGTGTGCACACGTAATATAATACATACAACACATAACATAAGAGTAAAGGCCTTATAACATTTTACAGGTGAAATCTCCATTGCAATGTCTAAAAACTCTATAGTCCAAAAATAGAACTGATCAGCAAAACATTAAACTAGGTTTGTATGAGCTCAAAAAACAAAATAGAACTTCATGACATGGGAAAGGGTAATAATAAAATAGATATTGAAAAAAGCATCCTGGATTTGTCACAGATGTAAGAATAGCCAAACTGGAGTTCTGGATATCAGCTGCTATGGATTTGAGCCAAATCATATTCTTTTAATCTGTAGAAATCGCTTTAGTTAGTCTCTCTGGAATCCAAATCGGCTGCTGTTCTCCCTGTGGAAACACACAAACAGACCTCCAACTCCAGACAATTACTGGGTCAGGACATTTCCATTGTCCTGTTAGAATATCCTTCCAAAGTACCTTGGGCTTATGTACATTTTTTGGACACATATGCCTTTCCACAGGACTAAGCCCTGATGAATCCAAATTTCCAAAGTTTAGAGTAAAAAGGGTTATTTTAAGTTTATCTTTGGGGAATATATACCCCTTCCCAATTCCTTTTTTTTCGTTTAATTAGTACGTTTTAATAGTTTGATGAGCTCTTTTAACTATGCCTTGTCCCTGCGGATTTTATGGGATTCCTGTTATATGAGTAATTCAAAATGATGAGCAAAATTCTTTAAAAGAGGTAAAAGTATAACCAGGGGCAACATCTGTTTTTAACTGTTTTGGAATGCCCACAGTGCCAAAATTTTGTAAGCAATGAGCTATAACATCTTTAGTTTTTTTTCTCCGGCATGAAGGGAGTCCATCAAAAATTCAGAAGAAGTATCAACTGTAACATGCAAATATTTTAATTTTCCAAATTCTGGCAAGTTTGTGACGTCCATCTGCCAAATATGGTTAGGTATCAATCCTCTAGGATTGACTCCAAGATTAACTTGTGGTAAAATGGTCACACAATTTTGACATTGTTTTATTATTTGTCTAGCTTGTTCCTTAGTTATTTTAAAGCGCTTATGTATAGTATTAGCATTGACATGGAATTTTTTATGAAAATTTGTAGCTTCTTCTACTGTAGAGAAAATATGTATGTCATGCGTAGTTTTATCTGCTAAATCATTACCCAAACTAAGGGCTCCAGGCAATCCTGTATATGTCCTGATATGCCCTATAAAGGACGGATCTTTTCTGTCCCAGATTAGACTTTGTATAGTGGAAAGAAAAGAGAAAACAGGAGAGGAAGGGGAAATTTGTTTCTTCTTAAGATTATATATTCAAACTCAACCCTGTTGAAAATGCACAATCATATCACTCACTTTATACTTTGCCTGATTTCATAATGTCTCTAAAGATATGTGGTTTCCTGCATATTTTCACCAGTTCACCATTGTGACTGACCCTTCACATGAACTTATGTTCACTTTCACTCTCTAACCACAACCCTAATGCTCCAGAACTTTTGTTCCAAATCCTATACTCATTCTTCTTCCTAAACCAACTCTGTACCTAATTCTACCTACTATCCGTTTTTGACTGGATGTTCTCTTCAACATTCAATCATCCAAGCTACAAGGTCCGATGCCATTGTATATCTATTTTTCTGAGACATCTGTACACAATGTAAATCAAAGTTAAGTATGCCAATCAAGGGCCCAATGCCCTTCTGGGCTTCAAAATTACCTAGATTTCGGTTTTCATTCATATATTTAACCTCTATATTTTTATAAATATCTCAGGTTCCCAGTACCATTATTCATCCCGCAGGATTATTCCTAACTCAAATCAAACATTTTATTAGCCCTAAGAATACACTGTTCTATCAACCTAAATTTAAAGAAAAGCAGGGACAGAGTTGGTCTTACAATACAGGAATGTAGGGGATCTTCCACCTGCTGAGAACCTCCAAAGTCCATGCAGAAATGAATCCTGGAGAAGATATAGTCAGCTATGAAGGATCTGCGAGAGCAAAAGTCATCTTCCATGGCAATCACCCTGGTCAGGATGAAGGGATGTGTCTGAATCAGCCTCTCTCTTCTTAATGTAGAGGAGATTGACCAAACCAGGCCTGTGTGGATAGCTATTCTCGGGTTCCTAAGGTTGACATACCATTCTAACTTGTGAAAGTTTCAAAGGAAGTAGGGGAAGCCTCCATCTAATGGGACACTTGGAAGCAACTATTAGGACAAAATGGTTTACAAGGCAGTGAATTTATTCAGTTCCTGAAGGGAGTGACCTCACCTCACTTTCTTGGTGATGGATCTCTCTGAACTTGGGATACTGTAAACCAGGCACATAGAGCCAGTCCCAGTCCCAGTCCCAATGGGCTCACTTGTTTGGATTTACCAAGGACAGAGTCAGTCTTTCTTTGTACCTACGGATGTTAGGATGGCAAAAGCAAGGAGAGCTCTGAAGAAGGGCCTTTCCTGAGAAAGCAGGTAGTGGCTAAACACTAGCTTCTGACAACTTAACAGAGTTGGTCAAGGAGAACAGACCTGAGACAGGACAGGACTTTTCAGGGGAAAATTGTATGGCCCACCAGTCAGAGGACACTCCCTAGAGTCACAGACCTACTTGGGGGAAGGAGGTGCCAATATGTGTGTGGTTTTGGGTTTATGATTTTGTCTCATGTTCTGAGAATAGGTAGGAAAGGTGGTTTGTTTTTTTGGGTTGAACTGTTTCTATTAAGACGTTTGACAAGGCGAGTGTTTCTATGTCTGTGTATCCCACTATGTCCGTGGTTGTAGACATTAGAAAAGAGAATGCATCAATGGATTTGTCCTGTCTTGTAGAAAGCTTCCCAGCATTCATCCTGCCCAATTAATGAATGGATTGCAGCTTTCCTTAAGGATGGGCAACACCAACGATCTTAGTAATTTCCAATTTTCTTTCTGAATTCTGGCCAATCTCCAGAATAGGCTCATGGTTTTGTGTCCAAGATATGTACCACCTCCAAGCTCTGTGACATGGCCATGTACTGAATAGATGAAGGGAATGGCGAGCATCTCAGAAAACACAGATATCAGTGTGACCAGTAAACTCTCAGTGGAGAAACCCTTCTTTGAGCCTTTTGCTTACATAATGTTCTGTTGCCTTGAATGTCAAGAAGTTCTTTGTTTCGGACCACCCCTTTGTGAAGCCTGAAGAAAACAGTTTTCAGATGGAAATGAATGGGCATAACCTGTGGCTCTTTGCTTAATTGCTTTGGAAATGGATGTGTCTGAATCCAACTCTATGCCCTGTGTGAGGCTGTGTCTTAGATTCTCTGCAACTGATAGATCTAAAGAAAGATCCCATGTGTGCATCCAAAACCAAAATGGCCAAAAGAGCAGTCATTGTGGGTGAAGTTTCTCTCCTTCCTCTGTTAGGTTCTTGACGTCCATCAAGTGAGAATTGGGATCCTTTGGGTCAAATGAGTTTTTCAAAGCACTGCAGATGTGGTTGGGTTTTCTTATGACTGAAATTCACATAAAGAATCTACACCTGACAGTCAGTAGGCCTCAAATTGCAGAAGAAGATCAGTATTAATGGCAGGCGTATTTGATCAATCCTGGTTCACTGGAAGGGTTTCCAGGCCCCCCTGACTTTAGGCAAATTAGCGGCAAGGGAGCATGTTTTGGACACTGTCTTGGGCTATGCCCCTCATGGAAACGTCCAGCCAGAGGTTATGATGAGTGTCTATATGGAAGAAGATGAGGGCCATTGGGGAGTGTTTTGGTTTTAATTGTGGTCATTTGTGTGGCATTTGGAAGAGATGACTGGGTCCACCTGGGCTTGAACTCTGGTGTGATTCCCCTTAGAGACTGAGTTCTGGAACTGAGCTCAGAGAAGTATTGCCATTAATTGTGTTGGGATTTTATGAGACCACGCATAAGAGTCGCCCTTTAAACTGAGATCTAGCATTGAAGTGCTCTGTCCCATAATGAAAGATCCACAAACAGTGAAAGCAACGACACATGAAACAGACAAGACAAGACAATAAAGACAGGCAATGGACGTCCAACACTGAGATCAGGACTGAGTAGCCGGCAATAACCAATGGGCTGGCAATACCGAATCCAAAACAAAATATCACTGAGTCGAGGAATCTATTATAACTAAATTTCCCAAGTCCTCTGGGGCGTCCTCCAGGAACGTGGCCTGTGGCTCTGTGACACGTCTGTCAGCCACTGTCGGAGAGAGCTCACACTCTTCATCAATAGCCATTTTTCCAAGTCCTAACCTGAAACCTGAAACCAGGAATAGGAGACTTACTTACCCCAAGAGTAGCCCGTTGGGGTCTCTCATCCGCCGCTGCCAGATATCAGTGGAAACTTCATGTGTAAAGGTCGGGCGTGCATTGGAGGAAGAGACCACCAAGAAACTGACTCATGAAACAGCAAAGGGTTTATTGGAGTTCCAGCATTCTGGGGCTCAGAGCTCACTTGAATACAGCAGAGAGCCCTGAGAAGAGCTTGAGCAGAGCTTATATACTTTCCTTGCCGAGGGCAAGGAGGGAAGTTTATTGATGGGTCAGTGGGAGTGGGCAGTTTGCATGCAACCAGGTGAGAGAGTAAATTCTGCAGTTTGAAAACTGGGGACAGCACATTCTGGGAACAAGATTAGCAAACAGTTCTCAAGATTTCAACAGTGTTTTGTTAAGCATAGAGAAAAACAGGAAGTGACAAGTACCTATTTAATTAACCATTCAATAACAACTATACCTTTTTAAATGGATGTTCTCATCTACATTCAATCTTCCAAGGTACAGGGTCCTATGAAATTGTATATCAATTTACCTGAGACATCTGTGCAGAACGTAATTCAACGCTAAGTATCCCAATTAAGGGCCCAATGCCATTCTGGGATTCCAATCTTACTTAGATTTCTGTTTTCCTACATATATTTCAACTATATATTCTTATACATATCGCAGCTTCTCAATAGAATTATTCATAAACAGAATGATTCCTAACCCAAATCAAACATGTTATTAACCCTAACCCTACAGTGTTCCCTCAATCTAACTTTAAAGAAGAGCACGGACAGAGTTGATCTTATAATGCAGGAATGTAGGGGATCTTTCACCTGCTGAGAACCTCAAAGGTCCATGGAGAAATAAGCCATGGAGAAGATGTAGGCAGCTATGAAGGACCTGAGACAGCAAAAGTCATCTTCCATGGCAAACAACCTGGTCAGGATGAAGGGATGTCTCTGAATCTGCCACTCACACCCTGTGAACTGCGCCACTTCACAGGTGAATAACGAGTTAGAACGACAAAAAATTATCTTGTTAGGATCTTACAGAAAAATGGGTGTGCACCGAAACCTAGAAGAATGATTTCCACCAATGAGGTCCGGTAATTGAGTCTCAAACACGAGCCAAATGTGCGACCGGAGATCCGGGCTGACAAATCTGTGTGGCCTGCCCCGTGGCTAGAGACAGCAGGGCACCACCTAGAAGCGACCAGCCGGCAGGGAGAAACATTGCTGCAGATTCTGTGGAATCCTGCTGGCTGACCTCCAACTGAGCCCCGGGCTGAGTTTGGGATTTCAGACGGGGAAGGAAGTGCTACAGTTCTATCCCCCCACAATAAAAACTCCACCAAGGAAACCAACGGCCACCATCTTGGAGAGCAGAAGTAACCACCGCCACTCTCCAACAGATTGCAACAATAAAACAGGTTTGTGTTACTCAGCTCATCTCCCATACAGCAGGGAATTCACATAAAATCTCTCTTAGGCTTTCCATTGGAGAGATTATCAGAGAGAGCCTGCATAAAGACGTCGGGAAAACTAGAGGCACCTGACCTTCAACTTCCCCTCCCATCAGCGGCGAAAACGAAACCTGTCTAGCCAGAGCTGGGAGAGGGGCAAGAGGAAAAAATCAAAACAATAGAGTGCCGGGGTTCCCCATAGACACCATCCACACCCAAGAAACGGCAGGCCCAGAGGACAGTATGAGCTGCCGAGAGCATCACTCAGGGGAAATCTGGTCTAGCACGAGAAACCAGGACTAGCAGGAGATAACAGGGGACTAGAGGCCAGGCCCGCGTGACTGGGCGGCTGGAGAACGCCCGCCCACTGGTCACAAACAGCCCGCTGCTGGTGCGACTGGGTGGCTGGTGCCCGCCTGCCTACCAGCGACCAATCGCCCGCTGGCTGCACGTGCAACTGGGTGGCTAGAGATATCCCGCCCACCAGTGACAGCCCACCCATGACTGTGTGACTGGACAGCTGGAGACCGCCCGCCCGCCAGCGACCGGGAGTTGAAAACAAACAGAGACAGATCAGTCCCAGCCCACTCCCATTTGAACACCCTGGCAAGGAGCCTGGGGCCCGCCATAGCAGACAGGTGACATCACTGGAGCTCAGCCATCGCAATTCCTTCCAAGCAGAATTCACTTTAGCAGGCATAGTCTACCAACACAAAGGAGAGACAACAGATATATTAAACCAAAACAAATCTATAGAATAGAGCAGAAAACCAGCAATCAAATAGAGATGGAAAACAACGTGAACATCATGAAAAAACAAAGGAAAAAAATGTGTACAAACAATGCAGGACAACTTAATTCTACAGGAGGACCTAGAATCATCAGAAACAGGGATAGGGAAAAAAACTCAAGGCTTACCTAACTCAGATGGAAAGGGATATTAGAGAATACATGAATCAGCAAGTCCTAGCACTAAAAGTTTATTTTGAAAATGAATTAAACAAATTCAAATGGCAAAGAACAAGCTTTACCAGGAGATAGAGATCTTAAAAAAAATCAAACAGTAATCCTAGAAATGCAGGAAACAATTAATTAAAACTCAAACGAGAATATTACAAATAGACTATATCAAATAGAAGTCAGAACATCAGATAATGACGACAACGTTTATCAACTTGAAAAGAATATAGTCAACACAGAAAAGATGCTAAGTCCCAAGAGCAGTCTATTCAAAAGATATGGGATGTCATAAAAAAAACAAATTTCACAGTCATCGGGATATAAGAAGCCATAGTGATTCAAACCGAAAGAATGGACAACATATTAAATGAAATAATACTAGAAAACTTCCCAGAGATGAAAGATGGAATGGATTGCCAAATCCTTGAAGCCTACAGGACCCCAAACATTCAAAACCATAATAGACCAACTCCAAGACATATAATTATGAAGATAACCAACATACAGAACAAGGAGAGAATATTAAAAGCTACGAAAGAAAGGAGGCGGATTACATTCAGGGGTAAACCAATTAGATTAACGACTGATTTTTCATCACAAACTTTGAAAGTGAGAAGATCCTGGAACAATGTATTTCAAACACTGAAAAATAATGAATTCCAACAAAGAATACTGTATCCAGCAAAATTAAGCTTCAGATTTGACAATAAAATTAAAGTCTTTCACAATGAATAAAAACTAAAAGAATTCACACCCATAACACCAGCACTGCAAAGGATTTTGGGCAAAATACTACAAGAAGAAGAATTGAAAAATAGTGCCCCAAACTAACAGTGGGAGGTATCTCAGTAAAGGGGGAGGAAAATAACCAAAAAGTAAAAACTAGCCAAAATAAAATAAATAAATAAATTAACATGAATGGATGTACAAATCATATTTCAATTGTAACCTTAAATGTTAATGGCCTAAACTCACCATTCAAGAGACATAGGGTAGTAACCTGGATCAAAAAAACAAATCCAACAATATGCTGCCTTCAGGAGACTCATATGATAGGTAAAGACATACACAGGCTGAAAGTAAAAGGTTGGGAAAAATCATACCACTCACAGGGCACACGGAAGCAAGCAGGAGTGGCCAAACTCATATCAAATACAATCAACTTCAAACCTACGTTAATCAAAAGGGATAAAGAAGGACACTATATAACGTTAAAAGGAACCATCCACCAACATAACATAACAATTACCAATTTGTATGCAGCAAACAAATGAGCTGCCACACTCATAAAACAAACTCTTCTCAAGTTCAAGAGTCAAATAGACTACAACATAATAATTATAGGTGACGTCAACAGACCGCTCTCACCATTAGACACATCCTCTAGACAAAAACTGAATAAAGAAACTATAGAACTCAACAGCACAATCAATAACCTAGACTTAACCGACATATATAGAATATATCAACCATCATCAAGTGGATACACCTTCTTATCAGCAGCAGATGGATCCTACTCAAAGATAGACCATATATTAGGTCATAGGACAATTCTTAGTAAATATAAAGGCATGGAGATAATACCATGCACCATATCAGATCATAATGAAATGAAACTGGAAATCAATGACAAAAGAAGGAAGGAAAAATCCTACATCACATGGAAAATGAACAATATTCTACTGAATGATCAATGGGTTACAGAAGACATTAAGGAGGAGACAAAAAAATTCTTAGAGACAAATGACCATACAGACACAACCTACTGTAATCTATGGGACACAATGAAAGCAGTTTTAAGAGGAAAATTCATTTCTTGGAGTTCTTTCCTCAAAAAAAGAAAAAAAAAACAACAAATAAATGAACTCACACTACACCTCAAAAACCTAGAAAAGGAAGAGCAAAACAACAGCAAATGTAGTAGACGACATTAAAATAAGAGCAGAAATCAACGAAATTGAAACAAAAAATCATTGAAAAAATTGATAAACTAAAAGTTGGTTCTTTGAAAAAATAAATAAGATTGACAGGCCCTTAGCCATGATAACGAAGAGAAGAAGAGAGAGAACTCAAATTATTAACATAGGGGGTGAAAAATGCAATACCACAACAGACACTACAGAAATATAGAAGATAATTAGAAAGTATTTTGAAACCCTATATTCCAATAAAATAGAAGATAGTGAAGATATCAATAAATTTCTTAAGTCATACGATCTGCCCAGATTGAGTCAGGAAGACACACACAATTTAAACAGACCAATGACAAAGGAAGAAATAGAAGAAGCCATCAAAAGATAACCAACGAAAAAAAGCCCTGGACCGGATGGGTAAACAGCGGAGTTCTACAAAACCTTCAAAGAAGAATTAATACTGATTCTTTTCAAGCTCTTTCAAGAAATAGAAAAAGAAGGAGCTCTTTCAAATTCATTCTATGAGGCCAAAATCACCCTGATCTTGAAATCAGACTAAGACACTTCAAAGAAACAAAACTACAGACAAATATCTCTAATGAACTTGGATACAAAAATTCTCAATGAAATCCTGATGAATCGAATACAAAAGCATATCAAAAAAAATTGTGCACCATGATCAAGTAGGATTCACCCCTGGGATGCAAGGCTGGTTCAATATACGGAAATCAATAAATACTATTCACCACATCAATAGACTTAAAGACAAGAACCATATGATCATCTCGATAGATGCAGAAAAAAACATTTGACAAAGTACAGCATCCCTTTATGTTCAAAACACTAGAAAAACTAGGGATAACAGGAACTTACCTCAACATTGTAAAAGCTATATATGCTAAACCTCAGGCTAGCATCATCCTAAATGGAGAAAAACTGAAGGGATTGCCTCTAAAATCTGGAACAAGACAGGGATGCCCTCTATCACCACTTCTATTCAATTTAGTTCTTGAAATTCTAGCCAGAGCAATTAGACAATAGAAATTAAAGGCATAAAAATAGGAAAACAAGAACTTAAATTATCACTATTTGTGGATGACATGATAATATATATAACAGACCCAAAAGGGTCTACAAAGAAACTGCTAGAGATAATAAATGAATTAAGCAAAGTGGCAGGATATAAAATCAACACGCATAAATCAAAGGCATTTATGTATATCAGGAGCAAAACTTCTGAAATGGAAAGGAGGAAAACCACTCCATTCACAATATCCTCAAAGAAAATAAGATACTTGGAAATCAACCTAACAAAAGAGGTGAAAGATTTATATAATGAAAACTACAGAACCCTAAAGAGAGAGATAGAAGAAGATCTTAGAAGATGGAAAAATGTACCCTGTTCATGGATAGGCAGAACTAACATCATCAAAATGGTGATATTACCCAAAGTTCTCTACAGGTTAAAATGGATGCCAATCAAAATCCCAACGGCATTTCTTGTAGAAATGATAAAGCAATCATGAAATTCATATGGAAAAACAAAAGACCCAGAATAGCAAAAGCAATTCTAAGCAGGAATTTGAATCTGGAGGTATAGCGATACCAGAGTTCAAACTGTACTACAAAGCAATAGTTATAAAAACAGCGTGGTACTGGTACCAAAACAGGCAGGTGGATCAGTGGTAGAGAATAGAAGACACAGAAATCAATCCACAAAATTACAACATTCTTATATATGATAAAGAGGCTAAAAGCATATTGGGAGATGGATAGCATCTTCAACAAATGGTGCTGGGAAAATTGGAAATCCATATGCACCAAAATGAAACTGAATCCCTTTCTCTCGCCATGCACAAAAGTTAACTCAAAATGGATCAAGGAGCTAGTGATGAAATCAGAGACACTGCATGTGATAGAAGAAAAAGATGGTTATGATCTACATACTGTGGGGTCGGGCTCCAAATTCATTAATAGGACACCCATAGCCCAAGAGTTAATAACAGCAATAAACAAATGGGACTTACTTAAACTAAAAAGTTTTTTCTCTGCAAGAGAAACAATAAGAGAGGTAAATAGAGAGTCTACATCCTGGGAACAATTTTTTACCCCTCACACTTCAGATAGAGCCCTAATATCCAGAATATACAAAGAACTCAAAAAAATTAAACAATAAGATAACAAATAACCCAATCAACAAATGGGCCAAGGACCTGAACAGACACTTCAGAGAGGAGGACATACAATCAATCAACAAGTACATAAAAAAATGCTCAACATCTCTATCAGTCAGAGAAATGCAAATCAAAACCACCCTAAGATACCATCTCACTCCAGTAAGATTAGCAGCCATTATGAAGTCAAACAACAATAAGTGTTGGCGAGGATGTGGAGAAAAGGGTACACTTGTACACTACTGGTGGTACTGAAAATTGATAAGGCCAATTTGTAAAGCAGTATGGAGATTTCTTGGAAAGCTGGGAATGAATGCACCATTTGACCCAGCTATCACCCTTCTCGGACTAGAGGGTCTTAACAGAGCGTACTATAGGGATACTGCCACATCAATGATCATAGCGCCACAATTCACAATAGCTAGACTGTGGAACCAACCTAGATGTCCTTCAATAGATGAATGGTTAAAAAACTGTGACATCTATACACAATGGAGGATTACTCAGCACTAAAAAATGGCAAAATCATAGACTTTGCAAGGAAATGGATGGCATTAGAGCAGATTATGCTAAGCTAAGCTAACCAATCCTTAAAAAAAATGCCAAATGTCTTCTTTGATATAAAGAGAGCACCTAAGAACAGAACAGGGAGGAAGAGCATGAGAAAAAGATTAACATTAAACAAAGACGAGTGGGGGGATAGAAAGGGGGAGAGAAGGGAAAGCATATGGAAATGGTAGGAGACCCTCAATGTTACACAAAATTACATATAAGAGGTTGTGAGGGAAAATGGGGGGAAAACAATGGAGAGAATTGAACAACAGCAGATGAGGTAGAGGGGAAAGATGGGAGGGGAGGGGAGGGGGGATAGTAGGGGATAGAAAAGGTAGCAGAATACAACATCACTATTATGCCATTATGTACAAATGTGAATGTGTAACCAATGTGCTTCTACAATTCGTATTTGGGGAAAAATGGGAGTTCATAACCCAATTGAGTCAAATGTATGAAAGATAATATATCATGAGTTTTGTAATGTTTTGAACAATCAATAAAAATAAATAAATAAATAAAGGTTTAAAATTGAATGGCAAGAAATCAGCTAAAAAAGTGTTGAGATGCATTCATTTTGCTAAGCAGAAACTTTGTTTTGTGTAGTTGTATCTATCACAAATTTATTTTACCAGAAAACTGGCTTTTGAAAATACACTTAATTGAGATTAAAGGATAATCCACCTACCTTCATGAAAAATTCATAGCATTTCCTATATTTTTCATATTTCATTTTTTGGTAAATATTTTGTCATGGACCAGGTCTAGTCTTAGGCTATTCTTTCAGAATACTGCCTCATCTGATAAGTTGGTACAATGTGTTGGATTGTTCTTTTCATCTTTTATTTAATAGTTTCTAGCTGATAATGTGTATTTTTCATTATCTTTATTTGGACATACATACCCAACGATATCTTTGCATTTTATGTTTTACTGGGAAGTGACTCATCAAAAGCTCTGTATTATATGTATCAACAATCAAACATTTAGAGCATGCAATTATTCTTAATTTTGCATGAAAATATCTTTGTACCATTTACTTATAAAAATTTAGAACTATTAATAATGTTCCTACTGTAATAAGTAACTAATTACCAGAAAAATTAAACAATTCACTTTATATCAATTATGAATATGAAAAGTACTAAAATAAGTATTTGGCAATTAATACATAATTGATAGAAATTGAAATCATAAGAAAGCCATTTAAAATGTCAGTGCATATGGTCCTTAAATAATAGGTTGTTCAAAAAAATTTCTCTAATTCATAAGATATAATATGCCATATTACAGCGTAACGTGATAAAAAACATTAAATTATCAATATTGATAATAAAGAATGATACCTTTTTTCTTAAATATGTTTATTTGATTTTCATTGTAAGATGTTAATTCTGGAAGACTTCAGAATTAAGAAAGTCTTGGTGTATATTATTTCTAACAGGCTAATCAAAGTACTTTTAAATATATATATATATATATATATATATATATATATATATATATATATATATATATACATAATATATGTAATGCATATGCATGAATATAGACACATATGTTTAATAAATGTATTGTAATATATATATCAGGTGATTATAATTATTAAATTTTTTTTTAAAAAAATAGTGACTATAAAAAACAGTCTCAAATTTAAATTTCATAGCATACAACTGTTTGTAATGCCATGAGAGAAAAATAGATATGGAGGAAAAACGAAAAAGGAAGAGAGAGAAGGGGAAAAATGAGGAAGAAAGTGAGTAAAGAAGAGGGAGAGGCGTGTTCGATGTTAAGACAAAAGTGGAGCGGCTGGGTTTGTGATTCAGTGTTAACATGTTTGCCTAGTATGTGTGAGGAACTGGGTTCTATTCTCAGCACCACATAAACAAATAAACAAAATGAAGATCCATCAACAACTTAAAAAATAAAAAATAAAAAACTAGAAATATTACTAAAATCCCAAGCATTTATGAATGTTAAATAATAAAATATATGTTACATAGCCTTATGTAATTTCTAGACTCCCCAAAAGAGTCATTAAATGTTAGATTATTAGTGCTATAAATAAAAATCCATTGCTCTTTCATCTACATTCTGTGGCATTCTAGTGCTAAAATAAATTGTAGTATAACACCAAAAAAAAAAGAATCCTAATATTTCTACAGTAACTGACCCAGTTTAACATCAATGCAAGTAGATTCCTATGGGACGTGATATGTACTTTGAAGTTTATTTTTATTCAACACTGGTACATTTCTATTTCTTGAGTTTATGCACATTATAGGATATATATTTCATCCACACGTTCACAAATTTATAGGCATTTATTTCACTTTCAATCACTTCCTGCTTCAGAAAACATGTATTCCTCCGTTTCTGACTGGTCTTTTCTTGAAACTTCTTTCCAAACACATTATTTTCGATTTCCATTATCACATTTGAAGCAAAACTCACACACCCCTCATAATAAACCATAACCCTAATATTACCATTAGATGTACAACTGGTTGGAATGAATGATTGTATATCAATATAAGATTTCTTACTTAGTTTCAGATATCAATTCAATCCATTATTTAAAGTGGAACCAGTTATATTATTTATTCACAATGTGGTATTTTCATGCATTATCTCTATATTCATTGACACAGGGTACACCTCTTTGTACCCCCAACACTAATTTATACGTCTTCAAAATATTGCTCCCAGAAATGTTGGAAGAAATACCCATGTCACCTGATCTACATATGCATTTTATCACTGAAATATTCTGGACACAAAAAGCAAAGGTCACACTTATGATTGTATCAAAGCTAAATGAAAAGTGAACATGGATTACTAAAAACATCCATGTCCAGGTTGCCTAATGCTCTCAAATGAAAATCCTATTGGTAACTACAAATTAGTTTCTTCCAAAGATTATATATTCAAACTCAACCCTTTTGAAAATGTCTAATCCTCTCACTCACTTTATACTTTGCCTGTTTTTGTAATGTCTCTGTTGGTATCTGCTTTTCCACAGTTCATCATTGTGACTAAATCTTCACATGTTCTGAAACTTACATTCACACTCTAATCGAAATCCTATTGCTAAAGAACTTTTGGTCCAAATCCTATATTCACTCTTCTTCTTAATACCTACCTACTATCTTCCTAATCCTACCGACTATCACTTTTTGACTGGAGGTTCTCTTCTACATTCAATCATCCAGTTACAAGGTCTTATGCCATTGTATATCGATTTCTCTGAGACATTTTTGCAGAATGTAATTCAACGATAGGTATCCCAATCAAGGGCCCAATGATTTCTGGGCTTCAAATCTTACTTAGATTTCTGTTTATGTACATATATTTCACGTCTGTATTCTAATAAATATCACAGGTTCCAATAACATTATTCATCCAGCAGAATGGTTCCTAACCGAAAATGAAAATGTTATTAACCCTAACCATACATTGTTCCCTCAATCTAACTTTACAGAAGAGCAGTGACAGTGTTGGTCTTACAATACAGGAATGCATGGGATCTTCCACCTGCTGAGAACCTCAAAGGTACATGCAGAAATGATCCCTGGAGAAGATGTAGGCAGCGATGAAGGACCTGAGAGAGCAAAAGTCATCTCAATGGCAAACAACCTGGTAGAATTAAGGAATGTGTCTGAATCAGCCTCATTCTTCTTAATACAGAGAAGATAGACCAAACCATGCCTGTGTGGAGAGCTGTTCCCTGGTCCCTATGTTTGATATACGATTCGAACTTGTGAAAGTGTCACAGGATGTAGGGGCATCCTCTATCTCATGGGAACCTTGGAGGCAAATGTTAGGACAACGTGGTTTCCAAGGCAGTGACCTCATTCAGTTCCTCAAGGAACTGACTTCACCTCACTTCCTTGGTGATGGAAGTCTCTGAACTTGGGATCCAGGAAGCCAGGCACCCAGAGCCATAACCCGTCCAAGTCCCAGTGGTCTAACTTGTTTGGATTTACGAAGGACAGAGTCAATATTTCTTGGTACCTACTGATTTGAGGATGGCCAAATGCCAGGAAACCTCTGAAGAGGGTCCTATCCTGATAAAGCAGGTAGTGGATCACCGCTGGCTCCTGACTACTTCACAGAGTTGGCAAAGTAGAGCAGATCTGAGACAGGACAGGCCATTTTGGTAGAACATAGTATGGCCCACCAGTCAGAGGACACTCCGGATATGACAGACCTACTTGGGGGAAGGAGGTGACTTTGCGGGTGTGGGTGTGGGTTTCTGGTTTTGTCTCATGTTCTGAGAATACGAAAGAAAGGCGGTTTGATTGGATTGTAGTGAACAGTTTCTAGTAAGTCGTTTGACAAGGCGAGTCTTTCTATGTCTGTGTATCCCACTGTGTCCGTGGTTGTCGACATTAGAAAAGAGAATGCATCAGTTGATGTGTTCTGTCTAGTAGAAAACTTCGCAGCATTCATCCTGCCCAATTGATGAATGGACTGCGGCTTGCCTCTTGGATGGGCAACACCTACTATCTGCCTAAGTTCCTGTTTTCTTCCTGAATTCTGGCCACTCTCCCGAATAGGCACATAGTTTTGTGTTTAAGATATGTACCACCTCAAGCTCTGTTAAATGGCCATGTACTGGACAGCTGAAAGGAATGGGAGAATCTCAGAAAACTCAGATATCAGTGTGACCAGGAAAGTCTCAGTGGAGAAACCCTGCTATGGGCCATTCTCTTACTATGTATCTGTTTCCCTGAATGTCAGGAAGTTCTTTGCCTCAGGCCACCCTCATGTGAAGCCTGAAAAAAAGAGTTTTCAAATGAAAATGAATTGGCATCACCTGTGGCTCTTTGCTTAATTTCTTTGCAAAGGGATGTGTCTGAATCACCCTTTGGCCTTGTGTGCGGTTGTGGCTTAGATTCTCAGCCCCTGATGGATCTAAAGAAAGATCCGATGTGTGCATCCAAAACCAAAATTTCAAAAAGATCAGTTATGATGGATGAAGTCTCTTGCCTTTCTTTGTTAGGTTCCTGAACTACATCAAGTGAGAATAGGGATCCTTTGGTTCAAATAAATTTTTGAAAGCCCTGAAGAAGTGCTTGGGTTTTCTTATGACTCCAATTCACATAAAGAATCTATACCTGACAGTCAGTAGGCCTCAAATTGGAGAAGCAGATCAGTATTAACTGCGGTCTTATTTTATCACTCCTGGTTCACATGCAGGGTGTCCAGGCCACCATGACTTTAGGCAAATGAGCGGCAAGGGAGCTTATTTTGGACACTAACCCATACCCTACTAGACTCTGACTAGTAATCCTAACATGATGGAGAATAATAACCCCAACAGAATAGAAATACAAGAAGTTTTGAGGATTCATGTTGTATAGTTGTACTTGCCTTTTGCATTATATAGGGTAGGAGTTATAAATTTAGTCAATTTTTAATTGAAACAGTTCTCCATGTGTTTTTAAAGTTCACAACCATGTGAATTCCTCTCTCCCTTTCTCTGTAGCCTCTTCAGAACATGTATTTTTATATGCACATTTAGAATCCTACCTGGTATCACATGTACATTCTTGAGAGGTTGCTGACTTAGCAGATACAAATTGTCAGAAGAGATCACTCCTCTGAATGCTGTTGGAAGTGAAAATTCAAACTATGGGTGACTTCCTAGTTGAACAACATTATACATAAATCCACGTTTAGTAAAATTAATATTTTTGGATCTGTGGATTATATATATTTCATGATATACATATATATATATATATATATATATATATATATATATATATATATATATTGCTACATTTTAATGTCTGTTTGAGTGTGTGTGTGTGTGTGTGTGTGTGTGTGTATAGATAGATAGATAGATAGATAGATAGATATACACTCTCCAGATTTTTGAAAATATGAAACATATGTGTCTTATTATATACTCCCTAAATTCATTCATGTACATGTATGTGGATTTATAATCAACTTTTCACAAGATTATTTTCAAAAATATTCATCCACCTGAAATACATATTTGTTTCCTAGTACTAAAAACAAACTTCAGTGAATGGTGCATAAAATCCAAATATTTCTACAGTAACTGTCCCAGTTTAACATCAATGCTTGTAGATTCCTATGGGACATGATGAGATCCTCAAAGGTCCATGCAGAAATGATACCTGGAGAAGATGTAGGCAGCTATGAAGGAGTTGAGAGAGCAAAAGTCACCTTGCATGGCAAACCACCTGGTCAGGATGAAGGGTCGTGTCTGAATCAGTCTCTCTATTCTAAATGTAGAGAAGGTGGACCAAACCAGGCCTTTGTTGAGAGATGTTCCCGGGTGCCTATGGTTGATATACCATTATAACTTGCGAAAGTGTCACAGGAAGTAGGGGCAGCCTCTATCTCATGGGACCCTTGGAAGCAACTGTTAGGACAAAGTGGTTGCCAAGGGAGTGAACTCATTCAGTTCTTGAAGGAAGTGTCCTACCTCACTTCCTTGGTATTGGAACTCTCTGAAATTGGGATCCAAGATGCCAGACACCCAGAGCCAGTCCCAGTCCCACTCCCACTGGGCTCAGTTGTTTGGATTTACCAAGGACAGAGTCAGTCTTTCTTGGTACCTACTGCTGAGAGAATGGCCAAATGCCAGGACAGATATGAAGAGGGTCTTTCCTGAGAAAGCAGGTAGTGGCTCACCACTGGATCCTGACAACTTCACAGAGTTGGCCAAGGCAACCAGAACTGAGACAGGACTGGCCATTTCGGGGAACATAGTTTGGCTCAACAGACAGAGGACACATTGGAGAGTCAGAGACTTACTTGTGGGAAGGAGATGCCTTTGTGGGTGTGGGTGTGAGTTTGTGGTTTTGTCTCATGTTCTGAAAATAGGTAGGAAAGGTGGTTTGTTTGGTTTGGAATGGACTGTTTCTAGTAAATAGTTTGACAAGGTGAGTGATTCTAGTTCGGTGTATCCCACTGTGTACGTGGTTTTGGACATTAAAAAACAGAATGCACCAATGGATGTATCCTGTCTAGTAGAAAGCTTCCCAGCATTCATCCTGCTCAACTGATGGATGGACTGCGGTGTGTCTTATGGATGGGGAACACCTACTATCTTCCTAAGTTCCTGTTTTCTTCCTGAATTCTGGCCACTCTCCAGAATAGGCTCATGGTTTTGTGTCCAAGATATATACCACCTCCAAGCTCTGTGCCATGGCCATGTACTGGACAGCTGAATGGAATGGGAGAATCACAGAAAACTCAGATATCAGTGTGACCAGGAAAGTCTCAGTGGAGAAATCCTGCTTTGGCCATTCTCTTACCTATATTTCTGTTGCCCTGAATGTCAGGAAGTTCTTTCCCTCAGCCCACCCCTTTGTTAAGCCTGAAGAAAACAGTTTTCAAATGGAAATGAAAGGGCAGCACCTGTGGCTCTTTGCTTAATTTCTTTGGAAAGGGATGTGTCTGAATCAGCCTCTTGGCCCTGTGTGCGGTTGTGGCTTAGATTCTCAGCACCTCATCGATCTAAAGAAAGATCCCATGTGTGCATCCATAACCAAAATGGCAAAAAGATCTGTTATGGTGAATGAAGTCTCTTGCGTTCCTTTGTTAGGTTTCTGACCTACATCAAGTGAGAATAGGAATCCTTTGGTTCAAATGAATTCTTCAATGCCCTGAAGAAGTGGTTGTGTTTTCTCATGACTCCAAATCACATAAAGAATCGTTACCTGACAGTCAGTAGGCCTCAAATTGGAGAAGCAGAGCCGTATTAACTGCAGTCCTATTTTATCACTCCTGGTTCACATGCAGGGTGTCCAGGCCACCATGACTTTAGGCAAATGAGGGGCAAGGGAGCTTATTTTGGACACTAACCCATACCCTACTAGACTCTGACTACTAATCCTAATATGATGGAGATTAATAACCCAAACAAAATAGAAATACAAGCAGTTCAGAGGAGTCATGTTGTATAGTTGTACTTGCCTTTTGCATTATATAGGGTAGGAGTTATAAATCTAGTCAATTTTTAATTAAAATAGTTCTCCATGTGTTTTTAAAATTAACAAATATGTGAATTCCTCTCTTCCTTTTTGTGTAGCCTATTCAGCACATGTATTTTTATATGCACATATAGAATCCTACCTGGTATCACTTGTTCATACTTGAGAGGTTTCTGACTTGGCAGATACTGCCGCGGTCCGGTTGGAGCAAAATAACCGGGGGGTGGGGGTTATGAATAACATGTGTATGTTGATATAGCAGGAGTGGAAGCCATTTATTGTAGGACAATAGAGGTATTTATACATTCCACCCAGCTTATCTAATTAACATAAACTAGATACTGCAGTCAACCAATCAGGAATCTCCACACTTAATGGCTCGCTTTTGTTACATCTCAAACCACTCCCTCTGGCATTTTGCCAGGCATCATCCAGACTTGTTTACACACTCTAACATTCCCCTGGCAAAATGCCAGGTGTTATTTTGACATGTTTACAGACTCTAACATTTCCCCCTTTTATTTAATTTAAATAAAGACCACAGTGGTTTTTACAGAAACACCATAAATAACCTGCTACAAACAGAAAGGGAGGATACAAAATGTCACAATACAAGCCAATTGATGAAGCACTTGGAGAAATAATACCAGCAATGACACTGTTAGCAAAGACACCGAGTTAAAATTTGTTATAGATTACAGTTTGTTGTCTCAGTCCAGGTAAAGCAGTGTCTCAATAGATTAACTCACAGTTCAGGTAAACCACAGTCCAGATATGTTCTGCAGGCAGCTAGCTTAAATCACAGTCCTGGTAAGTTCTGCAGGCAACTAGCTTAAATCACAGTCCATGTAAATTCTGCAGGCAGCTAGCTTAAATCACAGCCCAGGAAAGTTCTGAAGGCAGCTAGCTTGATCCAAAGTCTCCTCCGTTTCTCAGCCGAAGTCTCCTCCGGTTTTCAGCAACACTGGAAATTCTTCCACCCTTGTCCTCACCGGCACTGGGATGAAGGCAGGAACTCCTACCACTGGCTAAAGAAAATCCTATAGTATTCCACCAGGTGCTAAGAAAACAACCTTCTGAAAAATTTAGTACATTAACTCAAGGTTTTTACATTTGAAAAAAGCATTAATAGTGCTTATTATTTATTATCTTCTGGGTGTGGGAGAACCATTGTAGCTTAGTTATTGGCATTGAAAATGACCAAACATCAGGGAGCCAGTAGCATCTATGGCTGGCTGTAGCATCCTGGGCAGCCACAGATGGCCCTGGGGAGTTTCCAGGACTCAAACTGCCACGGGGCCCCGCTCCCCAGGCTGGGGGTGGGGAATTGCCGGCTGCCACTGCTTGAAAAGCCCTTGCTGCACAGTGACTGGCTTGAGCATGTGGCAGCCGAGGCGCCTATTCACACACACTCCGGAAACGAAAAGTATTCAGTAACAGCCTTTTGCTGAAACTTTTTTCCTGATAATCCTTCTTCTTCTTAACTTTCTTTTTCTTTCTGATTAGACTTCCTGGGCTTCCATCAACACATGCCCTAATTGCTCTTGTTTCCACTGGGGTGCCTCTTTCCATTATCAATTTACTTCTCACCCCTTCCTTATTTTCATCACAAAGACAATACAATACACTGAGATAAAACAAGACACAATCATACTGTATCAATCTTCTCCATTTTTTGAAATGACCGTTTTTCCTCTCCCCCTATCTGCGGAGGGATGAGCAGATTTGCTCCCATCCTATCTATGGATGGGCAGCTTTTATTCGTCACTTACCCCCAAGTGTCCCAGGGCTCCCTGTATGGGCCACCATCTGCAGCAGTCCCACTGCAGCAAAATAACCGGGGCAGGGGGTGATGAATAACTAGTGTATGTTGATACAGTAGGAAAGGCGTGATAGGTAGGAAAGGCTATTTGTTTGGTATTGAGTGGACTGTTTCTAGTAAGTTGTTTGACAAGGCAAGTGTTTCTATATCTGTGTATCCCACTGTATCTCTGGTTGTAGACATTAGAAAAGATAATGCATCAATGGATTTGTCCTCTCCAGGAGAAAGTTTAACAGCATTCATCCTGCCCAATTTATGAAAGGACTGTGGCTTGCCTTATGGATGGGCAACACCTACAATATTCCTAAGTTCCTGTACTCTTCCTGAATTCTGGCCACTCTCCACAACAGGCTCATGGTTTTGAGTCCAAGATATGTACCACCTCCAAGCTCTGTGACATGGCCATGTACTGGATAGCTGAAGGGAATGGCGAGCATCTCAGAAAACTCAGATATCAGTGTGACCAGTAAAATCTCAGTGGAGAAACCCTGCTTTGGGCCTTTTCTTACATAATGTTCTGTTGCCCTGAATGTCAGGAAGGTCTTTGCCTCAGGCCAACCCTTTGTGAAGCCTGAAGAAAACAGTTTTCAAATGGAAATGAATGGGAATCACCTGTGGCTCTTTGCTTAATTTCTTCCAAAAGGGATGTGTCTGAATCAGCCTCTTGGCCCTGTGTGAGGCTGTGGCTTAGATTCTCAGCACCTGATGGATCTAAAGAAAGATTCCTTTTTTGCTTCCAAAACCAAAGTGGCCAAAAGGGCAGTCATTGTGGTTGAAGTCCCTCGCCTTCCTCTGTAAGGTTTCTGACCTACATCAAGTGAGAAGAGGGATCCATTGGGTCAAATGAGTTCTTCAAAACCCTGCAGAGGCTAGCCCGTAATTGCTTGGGTTTTCTCATGACTCCAATTCACATAAAAAATCTATACCAAACAGTCAGTACGCCTCATATTGGAGAAGCTGGGCAGTACAAATGGCAGGCATATTTGATCACTACTGGTTCACAGGAAGGGTGTCCAGGCCACCCTGATTTTAGGCAAATGAGGGGTAAGGGAGCTTATTTTGGACACTGTCGTGAGCTTTGCCCCTCATGGAAAACCCCAGCCAGAGGTTATGATGAGTGTCTATATGGAAGAAGATGAGGGCCATGTGGGAGTGTTTTGGTTTTAATTGTGGTCATTTGTGTGGTGGTTGAAATAGATGACTGGGTCCACCTGGGCTTGAAGTCTGGTGTGATTCCCCTTACAGACTGAGTTCTGAAACTGACCTCAGAGAAATATTGCCATGAGTTCTCTTGGGATTCTAGGAGGCCACGCATTAGAGTCGCCCTTGGAAACTGAGATCAAGTCCCAGAGTGGCTTTCCACAGAGCATCGGGAATCTCAGCCAGGATATCACATGATTTTATTATGAAAGACTTGGCAGCCATAGATGAGATTCAAAACAAACATGGACCTCACACTCTAGACCTCAATGGGCCTGGGTTCATGTGATCTTTTGGCCACTCTTTGGGAAGCCTTGACTGTGAGAATTCTCCAGAGCTTTCATTGAAATGAGCTTCCATACCATTTAATGGTTCTTGAAAGAATTGAAACCTACAGTGCCTCCAACTTCATCCGTGAAAAATGCTAGATAAATACCAAGAAATTTTTGAAATTCCCATAACCAGGTGTCAGAGGAGAACATTTGGATGTCCTGTTGCTGATCAGGAGTGTTCCAGACAGTGGTTTGATTGACTGGGTTTCATGAAAATGGTGTAGAACTGAAATGCCAGTATGTTGGAGCCTGCTGAGTATTGGGCCCAGAACTGTGGTGTGCAGGTGTGGGATAAAACATTTGTGTTGGGGCCATTTGGATCTACCATTGACTTCCAAATGGCTTGTGACTGACATGGTGCAGCCAGCAGACCCTGATATGTAAAGGCATCTTGTTATATGGAGAGGTTTCAGGGCAATGTTCCGAATCAGGTTGCTATCTTCAAGTGGGCAAGCTATGTGGGATAGAATCCTGGTTGGTGCATTCTCCTGCAGACTCTGACTGACCACACATGACAGAACTACCTTCAGCACTGTGTCCCAGTTGAACTTCTTGTATTTTGTAGAGCAAATACCAAACTCCCAGTGCAGCAGCAAGAAACACCATGAATAGTGGAGGATGACTAAATGGGTACACAGTCCACACAGGGAGACACTTAGCCTTCAGTGGCCACAGTTTACCTACAAAGAGAGAATTCAGCACTTTGCCTCATTTTCATTGGAAAATAAGAAACCAATTTCTTCAGGTCACATAGATGCAGAGCCAGCTTTGATAGTCTCACAACAAAGGAAGCTAAAGCTCCTGAAAACAACATATATTTCAAGTGCCCAACCTCAGAGGCAGTTTCTCAAAAAGTCGTTAGGCCAGCAGAGCTCCATGTTTGTGGAGTGTTTACCTGTTAGACAAGGATGCAAGAAAAGACCACTGACTCCAATTAAAATCAAATTAAACTAAGCTTATTATTTTCACCAGCCAGGCTAACTCTCCCTCCCAAAACGGCCAGAACAAGACAGCAACCCCAACTTACCTACAGCCCAGCTTTAAAGCCCAGAAAGTTACACAAAAGGGGGGTTAGAGATAACAGAACTCGGACAAGCATCACACTAATGGTAGTTTGTATATATATATATATATATATATATATATATATATATATATATATATATATATATATATATATATGTATGTGTATATATATATATATATATATATATATATATATATATATATATTTTTTTTTTTTTTTTTTTTTTTTTTTGCTGGCCCCAACATCAGAATTTGTGAGGACCATTAGACCCTCAGAGATGGTCATTGTCTGTCCAGGGAAGGCCAATATTTATGATGTGTCACTAATGTTTCACAGAGTGCTGCTATCTGGTCAGAGAGCCAGACATGGGTGAGTTCAAGGCATGGGCAGGCATTCCAAGCAGGTTCAGAATTTGCAGTAATTTATAGTAAAGCCAAAATTATCTTATCATGGCTTTGTGGCAAGATGGCTCCCAATTTTAATAAAAGATCAGGTTGGGCCTATCATTCCCCCCTTTTCTTATGTGTTCCTTTCAAATCTTTGATAGATTAAGGGAAGTGCACTGAGGAAATTTAAATCCCTCAGGTAACAGTCTCCAAATTTCTAGAACTCACCCAAAACGGGTCTCCCTGATTTTACCTGACTTAATTAATTACATATATTGATAGTCTATTTATTTTTGTCTCCATTGTTGTAAGAAGGGAGGCCTCACGCATTTTGGATTCTTCTGCGCTGAGAGAGGGTGACGTAAGGGTCATGGCATGAGGGACATGAGTTGCCTTTTAGAATTTAGTTGAGGGACATGAGTTGCCTTTTAGATTTCAGCTTGGTTTGAAGTCTGGTTGGGGAAGAACAGGTTGTAAAGTCATCTGGGAATGGGTTCTTCTATGAGAGTAACAAAAACCATGAGTAATGAATAAATGTTGCAGCAGCTGGAACATGTCACCGTATAGAAGTTCCCTCACCATTCTTTAATATCCTCAGTTATCAGGACTGTCAACTTAATATTTAATTTTTTGTTTTACAGTTGTCCCTCCCCATAAGATACAGTTTATTAATTTAATGTCATCTGATCTTGCAAAATCCTTTTTCTAGTATGACCTCTGTGTCTAATAGAGAAACCTTTAATTCTGTTACTCAGGGCTGGATAATCGTACTAGCAAACACCAAGCCTACCTCTGTAGGTTAGGAATATCTGTAGGCCCTAAACTAAATTTTCTGCCTCTGGCAGCTCCTCTTAATAGTCTCTTTTTATAGTTATCACGCATTCCTGTCTGAGAATCCTTCTTTGTAACCTCCAGTCTTACTTATTTTGGGAGGCTAACATAAAGTGTATACCTTAAAATATTAATATTTGTTTTCTTGGCTGATTCATTTAACTTTAATTTTAAATCCTAATCTTAAACATCCAGCAAATAAATTTTAACAGCCTTATATTGAGAGTACTGGGCTTTAATATCTATAACTTAATTATTATTTATCTTTTCATTAATTGGGATATGTATTATTCTGTCTGTCTTGTAGGTGATGACTTATTATCTTAAATTAACCCATGTTGTGTTATTAAAGCAACACTTCTGTAAAAGACTAACAGGGAATCTTTAGATCAATTATAAGCAAATTAAAAATAAAATTTTTTAACAAGAGTAAAAATACTTAGTTTCTGTAATAGCTACCCTGAATTTTTTGCTGAGTTATACATTATATGCCCTGTTTGAGATCCTAGTAATCTTCACAGAAAAACAAAAGAACTTTTGACCATTACTTTAAATGAAATAAAATCTGACCTACTCCTTTTGTAGTCATTCTCACATGTAGTAAGATGGGACACAGAGCCTTATCTCAGGTAAGGCAGGCCTCTTTATAAATATTAAGTGTTTTAGTTCTAAAGCTGATCATTGTTTTTTAAATATCATTTTACAAAGTTTACATAAATTGTTTGAGGTCACATGAACATTATCTAACATCATATGACATCACATTTAAAACATGGATTAAAGAAAGGCTGAAAGATTTTAACCTTTACATATATTAGGCTCTGATTAACTTAAAAATACATTTAAATTGTTCCCCAATGAAAAAAGTAACATAAAACTTTACATATCTTATTGATAACAGGTAAATACATCCCCAGTACATTTTTTTTACCATACAACTTCAGAATACCAGCTTGATATAATGCTCTTTAAATGTTTCTAACTTACAGACTTGTATACCTGGAAGATATGAGCACATTAATAGCATCAATATTACATTGATATTTCTAGATTAACCAAGTTTAGCTTTTAAAGAAATGGCAGTAGAGTGCTCTAAAATAACAGTTCTTATTTAATCAGTTGTTTAATTTTTATGGTTGCTTGCTCTAGAAAAAATAAAACTTAATAAACACAATGTTATGGGTAAACTTATGTTTTCAGAAATTTTTGTCTCTTTAACACATGACTGATTTTTACAATCTGATACAGACCTTAGTAAATCAATCGGGTATCTAACAAATGTACTCAAGAATGAGAAATTCCACATCAAATTTACTTTACTTATTTATTAAAATATTAGACAAATGTATTGAACAGTGTAAACCATTTTTTTGTTGAAGGAAAAGTCCTAGAATCAAGGCATTTTAGACATTTTGTAGATATTAATATTTTACTAGATTTTTGAACACCTATAAAAACTTGTAAGCTTAAATTTAAAAACATTTATTTTTATCTGTTTATCCAATTTAAATTGAACAATTTTAATCACGTGAATTAAAGATCTTTGGATCCACTTTTTTAAAATTAATTCTTATTGTAGGTTGTTCAAAACATTACATAGTTCTTTATATATTATATTTCACACTTGATTCAAGTGGGATATGAACTCCCGTTTTTACCCCATATACAGATTGCAGAATCACATCAGTTGCACAACCATTGATTTACATATTGCCATTCTGGTGTCTGTTGTATTCTGCTGCCTTTCCTATCCTCTACTATCCCCACTCCCCCATCCCCTCCCCTCTTCTCTCTCTACCCCCTCTACTGTAATTCATTTCTCCCCCCTCATATTTTTCCTCCTTTCCCCTCACTTCCTCTTGTATGTAATTTTGTATACCCCTGAGGGTCTTCTTCCATTTACAGGAAATTTCCCTTCTCTCTCCCTTTCCCACCCACCTCTCATCCCTGTTTAATGTTAATCTTCTTCTCATGCTCTTCGTCCCTACTCTGTTCTTAGTTACTCTCCTTATATCAAAGAAGATATTTGGCATTTGTTTTTGAGGGATTGTCTAGCTTCACTTAGCATAATCTGCTCTAATGCCATCCATTTCTCTCCAAATTCTATGATTTTGTCATTTCTTAATGCAGAGTAATACTCCATTGTGTAAAAATGCCACATATTTTTTATCCATTCATCTATTGAATGGCATCTAGGTTGCTTCCACAGTCTTGCTATTGTGAATTGTGCTGCTATGAACATGGATGTAGCAGTGTCCCTATAGTGTGCTCTTTTTAGGTCTTTAGGGAATAGACCGAGTAGGGGAATAGCTGGATCAAATGGTGGTTTTATTCCCAGCTTTCCAAGAAATCTCCATACTGCTTTCCAAATTGGCCGCACCAATTTGCAGTCCCACCAGCAATGTACAAGAGTACCCTTTTCCCCACATCCTCGCCAGCACTTGTTGTTGTTTGACTTCCTAATGGCTGCTAATCTTACTGGAGTGAGATGGTATCTTAGGGTGGTTTTGATTTGCATTTCTCTGACTGCTAGAGATGGTGAGCATTTTTTCATATACTTGTTGATTGATTGTATGTCCTCCTCTGAGAAATTTCTATTCAGGCCCTTGGCCCATTTGTTGATTGGGTTATTTGTTATCTTATTGTCTAATTTTTTGAGTTCTTTGTATATTCTGCATATTAGGGCTCTGTGTGAAGTGTGAAGAGTAAAGATTTGTTCCCAGGACGTAGGATCCCTATTTACCTCTCTTATTCTTTCTTTTGCTGAGAAAAAACTTTTTAGTTTGAGTAAGTCCCATTTGTTGATTCTAGTTATTAACACTTGTGCTATGGGTGTCCTATTGAGGAATTTGGAGCCCAACCCCACAGTATGTAGATCATAGCCAACTTTTTCTTCTATCAGACGCCATGTCTCTGATTTGATATCAAGTTCCTTGATCCACTTTGAGTTAACTTTTGTGCATGGCAAGAGAAAGGGATTCAGTTTCATTTTGTTGCATATGGATTTCCAGTTTTCCCAACACCATTTGTTGAAGATGCTATCCTTTTTCAATTGCATGCTTTTAGCCCCTTTATCGAATATAAGATAGTTGTAGTTTTGTGGATTGGTTTCTGTGTCCTCTATTCTGTACCATTGGTCCACCCACCTGTTTTGGTACCAGTACCCTGCTGTTTTTGTTACTATTGCTCTGTAGTATAGTTTGAAGTCTGGTATAGCTATCCCGCCTGATTCACACTTCCTGCTTAGCATTGTTTTTGCTATTCTGGGTCTTTTATTTTTCCATATGAATTTCATGATTGCTTTCTCTATTTCTACAAGAAATGCCGTTGGGATTTTGATTGGCATTGCATTAAACCTATAGAGAACTTTTGGTAATATCGCCATTTTGATGATGTTAGTTCTACCTATCCATGAACAGGGTATATTTTTCCATCTTCTAAGATCTTCTTCTATTTCTCTCTTTAGGTTTCTGTAGTTTTCATTGTATAAGTCTTTCACCTCTTTTGTTAGGTTGATTCCCAAGTATTTTATTTTATTTGAGGATATTGTGAATGGGGTGGTTGTCCTCATTTCCATTTCAGAGGATTTGTGGCTGATATACAGGAATGTCTTTGATTTATGTGTGTTGATATTATATCCTGCCACTTTGCTGAATTCATTTATTAGCTCTAGTAGTTTCTTTGTAGACCCTTTTGGGTCTGTTAGGTATAGAATCATGTCATCTGCAAATAGTGATAATTTGAGTTCTTTTCCTATTTTTATGCCTTTAATTTCTTTCGTCTGTCTAATTGCTCTGGCCAGTGATTCGAGAACTATGTTGAACCGAAGTGGTGAGAGAGGGCATCCCTTAAAATTTGTTTTTATGAGTGCTTTTTTTATTATGAGCGCTCCTTATATATGTTAATTTCTGTATCATATATATGATTAAGAATATATATATATATAGACATACAACAAATAACAAAAGTGTGCACACATAATAATAGTAAAGGCCTTGTAGCTTTTAGCAGGTGAAATCTCCATTGCCATGTTTTAAAAACTCCACAGTTGCTCAAAGATAGAACTGATCAGAAAAACATTAACCTAGGTCTGTAGGATCAAAATTATGAGTTAGAAAAATTAAAGGATCTAAGGAAAAAAATAAGAGTCCTAGAAAAAATAACTGACCAGTAATTATTAAATACCATACTATTTACTTTTTTTTTCCTTAAGCCTCATATCAGTCTCCTACTGATCTTGCAGGCTTCTTTCATTTGCATTTCAATCTAAGTCCTGGCTGAGGTCTGGAAGGATCAGGAAAAAACTGCTATTCTGAGCAGACACCTCAGGCCTAAAGCATTTTAACCATAATTTTCCAGATAGGATGTTGAAAATTTTGATACAAGTTTAAGACAAAATTTACAAAATTTTATATCTTTACATCTTGTGTTGTCAACAGATACCATACTATGATTTACTATCCTTGTCCAAATTAATCCACTGGTACACACAGTGACATTTTCCCAGGCTACCCAATTAAAAATTGGTGAAAAAAAAAAAAGACTGAATGATTGGAAAATTTCTTGCCAACTTGGAAGTAGAGTTCTTTAGTTTTCCATCCTAAGTATTTAAGTTCTCTGGCATGAATTATCTGAAATCATAAACTAAACAATTATCTGAATCTGACTTTTAATGGCAAGATTCTGCAATGCTTCAAAAACCCAATAAGCTACCAGATTGTTACAATAAAACATCATCATTTAGACACACATTCAGGTAAAATCATTCCCAAGAAACAATATATAATATCAACACATTATTGCACATGTCTTAAAGTGCCAGAAACAAAGACACACGACAGACAGAAAGGAGCTTCAGACTATGACTGACAGACAGAAGCCTTTAAAACAGAGCAGATAAGAGAAAAATCTCCTACACCAGTTGCACCACAGATGTCCCCACAAGGGGACCAGATGTTTTCACAGAGGAGCATCCTGAAATGTAAAATCAAGGGTCTCCATAGTGACTTTCCTGCATTTAGTGTCCCCTTTTTTTCCCTCTTTTTTAAGATGACAGAGGTGGCATTATCATTAAATTGCAGGGAAAGACCTAGGGAATTCTCTGAAAAAATAAGGCTTCAGCAGCTGCTGGGAGTCCCTCAGTCCCTCCTTTTACTTACAGGATTTGCTCCTCTGGTTCAGTTCCACCACAAGCATGCTCCATCTCCTAACATTTCTGTAGTCAGCTCTCAAAAAGTTCCAGGGTGCGGGTGGGTTATCAAAATTTGTAACTTAAAGTTGGGTTCCTGAACTTGAAGCCAATTAATGCCAATTTAAAAATGAGGACAGGGTTTTGAGAAAAAGAAAAACGAAGGTTTATTGCTTTGCTAACAAAGATAAACACAGGGACTCTGCCAAAAGGTTGTGACTCTCTTTATCTGGAGGGACAAGGGATTTTAAAGGAGTTTCACTTATTAACCTGGGAGATACTCAGTTCTTAGGTCCCCCGCAGGCACTGCCCTCTGCAGTGAGTGTGCTCCAGGCAGCCAGCTAGGGGCTTCTCTCATACTGCTTAACAAACGGGTGTAAAGTTCATTGCAGTTCCTTTAAACTCAGTCCAAAGGGTGTCAGGCTTACTTGCTTTATTTTCATGTCCGATATCCTTAAGTTTTCACCACAGAAATCACACAACAAAATGCACAAAAACAAACAAACAAAAACCATATAGAACACAGAACAAAACAACAACAACAACAAAAAAAAAACAGAAATCCGGCGCCGAAACAGGAAAACAGAGGAGCAATGCAATGTCTTCCTAAAGCTCCCCGTAGGAGCGCATGCGTGCCCGTTGGCACCTCTCTACCCTTCCAGATGAATTCCCTAGAGAACACAACAGATGACAGAATGATTCTTGTTACAGTCCCAGACAGGAGTATATGTGAGCCTCCTCAGTCCACCTCTCTGTCATCAGAAGAGATCTCCCTTAACCGGATATCAGATGTTATAAAGTCACCAATTACCTATGGATGCCTCCTCCACCAGGTGCTTGCTAATAGTTTTAATGCGGTGGTTCACTGCAGTGCTCCCTGAACTGAAGGCTAACTCCAAGGCCTTGGACCATCTCAAGTTGCACAAACCCTAGAGTTGCTCTCAAGCTTGGAGCCCTGGAAGAAAGGTCAACTTCAGAATTTACAGCAGTCTGGTCTAGTGATCTTGTCCGGCAGGGTCATCTCACTGGGGAACTCCAAAATATTAGACCAGGAACGCATGTAAAGACCACTGACTCCTAGTAAAATCAAATTAAGGCAAGCTAATTATTTCAAAGGGAAAGGCTACCTCTCCCTCCCAAAATGGCGGGAGCAAGACAGCAAACCCACCTTTCCTATAGCCCAGCTATATAGCCCAGAAAGATGCACAAAAAGGGGGTTACAGATAACAGAACTTTAACAAGCATCACACTAACGGTAGTTTACATTTTTTTTTAAGCTCACCCCAACATCAGAAATTATGAGGACCATTAGAGCCTCAGAGACTCGTTGTCTGGCCAGGGAAAGAAAATATTTATGAGGTGTCACTAAAGTTTCAGAGAGGGCTGCAATCTGGTCAGAGAGCCAGGCATGGGTGAGTTTAAGGCATGGGCAAACATTCCAATCAGGTTCAGAATTTGCAGTAATTTATAATAAAGCCAAAATTATCTTTTCATGGCTTTCTGGCAAGTGGGCTCCCAATTTTAATAAATGATCAGGTTGGGTCTATCAACCCTGTCCCTTACTTTTGGAAACTCCCCTTCCACATCCAAGCTTGTGAAGTCCTGAGCATTTTCCATTCCAGATATGTATTCACAGATTTTCTAACTCTTCTCCTCTAATTGTGTATTACTTGGGGCGAATGTAATGTCAAGGAATTGTTCTGGATGAGAATGGGAAGATTTTTTGCATACACATTGGATTCATTATCTAATTTTTCATTCGAAATACTTAATCCCTGACACTAAAACCTACCCTACTGGACTCTGACTACTAATGCAAATATGATGGAGATAAATTACCCCAACAAAATAGAAATACAAGCAGTTTAGAGGAGGCATGGTGCATAGTTGGACTTGCCTTTTGCATTATGTAGTGTAGGAGTTATAAATCTAGCAAATTTTCAATTTAAATAGTTCTCCATGTGTTTTGAAAGTTAACAAATATTTGAATTCCTGTCTCCCTTTCTCTGTAGCCTATTCAGCACATGTATTTTTATATGCACATATCAAATCCTACCTGGTACCACACGTACATTCTTGTGAGGTGGATGAATTGGCAGATACAATTTGTGAGAATAGATCACTCATTCTAAACGCTGTTGGAACTGAAAATTCAACCTATGGGTGAGCTTCCTAGTTGAACAACATTATACATAAACCCATGTTCAGTAAAATGAATATTTTTGGATCTGTGGATGATATAAATTTCATGATTAATTTAGATTGCCATATATATTGCAACTTTTTAATGTCTGTGTGTGTGTGTGTGTGTTTTATATATATATATATATATATATATATATATACATATATATATATATATATATACTCTCCAGATTTTTCAAAATATGAAATATATGTGTCTTATTATACACTCCCTAAATTCATTCATATTCATATATGTGGATTTATGATCAACTTTTCACAAGATTATTATCAGAAATATTCATCCACCTGAAATACATATTTGTTTCCTAGTACTGAAAACAAACTTCAGTGAATGGTGCACACAAATCCTAATATTTCTACAGTAACTCACCCAGTTTAACATCAATGCGTATAGATTCCTATGGGACATGAAGTGTATTTTGACGTTCATTTTTATTCAACTCTGGTACATTACTATTTCTTCAGTTAATGCACATCATAGGATAAATACTTCATCCACAATTTATCAAATTGATAGGCATTTGTTTCACTTTCAATCACTTCCTGATTCAGAACACATGTATTCCTTAATGTTTCTTGACTGCTCGTTTCATGAGACTTCTTTCCAAACACATTATTTTCAATTTCCATTATCGCTTTGAAGCAAATCTCACACACCCGTCTTGATAAACCATTAAAGTAATATTACCATTATATGTATAATTGGTTGGAATTAATGATTGTATATCAATATAAGATTTTCTGCATATTTTCAGATATAAATTCAATCGATTATTTAAAGTGTAATCAGTTATATTATTTATTCACAGTATGGTCTCTTCATGCATTATCTCTACATACATAGACACAGGGTACACCTCTTTGTACCCCCAATATTAATTTATATGTCTTCAAAATATTGCTCCCAGAAATGGTGGAAGAAATACTCTGTCAACTGATCTACATATACATTTTATCACAGTAATATTCTGGACACAAAATGCAAAGTTCACACTTATGATTGTACCAAAGACTAAATGGAATGTAAACATGGATTACTAAAAAAATCCATGTCCAATTTGGCTAATGCTCTCAAATGTCAATCCTATTAATGATTACATATTTGTTTCTTCCTAAGATTATATATTCAAATTCAACCCTGTTGAAAATATCTAATACTATCACTCACTTTATACTTTGTCTGATTTCATAATGTCTCTATAGATATCTGCTTTCCTACATATTTTCCCCAGTTCATCATTGTGACTCAGTCTTCACATGTGCTGATATTGACATTCACTCACTAACCGAAACCCTGTTGCTAAAGAACTTTTGGTGCAATTCCTATACTCACTCTTTTTTCTAAACTTACTTACTATCTTCCTAATCCACCTACTGTCCCCTTTTGACTGGATATTCTCTTCGACATTCAATCATCCAAGGTACAAGGTCCTATGCCATTTTATATCGATTTATCTGAGACATCTGTGCAGAACATAATTCAAAGCTAAGTGTCACAATCAAAGGCCCAATTCCCTTCTGGGCTTCAAATCTTACCTAAATTTCTGTTTTCATACTTACATTTCACCTATTTATTCTTGTAAATATCGCAGATTCCCAATACCATTATTCATCCTGCAGAATGATTCCTAACTCAAATTGAATATGTTATTAATCCTAACCATACACTCTTCCATCAATCTAACTTTACAAAAGATTAGGGACACAGTTTGTCTTACAATACAGGAATGTAGGGGATCTTCCACCTGCTGAGAACCTCAAAGGTCCTTACAGAAATGATCCCTGGAGAAGATGTTGACAGCTATGGAGGACCTGAGAGAGAAAAATTCATTTTCCATGGAAAACAACCAGGTTAAAATGAAGGGATGTGTCTGAATCAGCCTCTCTCTTCTTAATGTAGAGTAGTTGGACCAAATCAGGCATGTGTGGAGAGCTGTTCCCGGGTGCCTATTTTTGATATACAATTCTTAGCTTGAAGTGTCACAGTAAGTAGGGGCAGGCTCCATCTCATGGGAACCTAGGAAGCAACTTTTAGGAAAAAGTGTTTGCCAAGGCAGTGACCTCATTCAGTTTCTGAATGAAGTGACCTACCTCACTTCTTTGGTGATGGAACTCTCTGAACTGGGGATCCAAGAAGCCAGGCACCCAGAGTCAGTCCCAGTCCCAGTCCCAGTGGGCTCACATGTTTGTATTTACCAAGGACAGAGTCAGACTTTCTTGGTACCTACTGATGTGAGGATGGCCAAATGCCAGGAGAGCTCTGAAGAGGGCCAGTTCATGAGAAAGCAGGCAGTGTCTCACCACTGGCTCCTGAAAACTTCACTGAGTTGGCCAAGGAGACCAGATCTGAGAGAGTTTCCCAATACTATTATTCATCCCGAAGAATGATTCCTAACCCAAATTGAACATGTTATTAACCCTAACATACACTGTTCCCTCAATCTAACTTTACAGAAGAGCGGGGACAGTGTTGGTCTTACAATACAGGATTGTAGGGGATCTTCCACCTGCTTAGAAACTCAAAGGTCCATGCAGAAATCATTCCTGGAGAAGATGTAGGCAGCTATGAAGGACTTGAGAGAGCAAAAGTCATCTTCCATGGCATACAACCTGGTCAGGATAAAGGATTGTATCTGAATCAGCCTCTCTCTTATTAATGTAGAGAAGATGGATCAAACCAGGCCTGTGTGGAGAGCTATTCCTGAGTGCCTATGGTTTATATACCATTCTAACTTGTGAAAGTGTCACAGGAAGTAGGGGCATCCTCCATCTCAAGAGACCATAGGAAGCAACTGTTAGGACAAAGTGGTTGCCAAGGGAGTGACCTCTTTCAGTTTCTGAAGGAAGTGACCTCACGTCACTTCCTTGGTGTTGGAACTCTCTGAACTTGGGATCCAGGAAGCCAGGCACCCATTGCCAGTCCCAGTCCTACTCCTAGTGGGCTCACTTCTTTGGATTTACCAGGAACAGAGTCAGTCTTTCATGGTACCTACTGATGTGGGGATGGCCAAATGCCAGAAGAGCTCTGAAGAGGGGCCTTTCCTGAGAAAGCAGGTAGTGGCTCATGCTGGCTCCTGAAATCTTCACAGAGTTGGCCACGAAGACCAGATCTGAGACAAGACAGGCTATTTTTGGGGAACATAGTATGACCCACCAGTCAGAGAATACTCCAGATAGTCACAGATGTACTTGGGGGAAGCAGGTGCCTTTGTGGGTGTGGGTGTGGGATTCTGGTTTTGTCTCATGTTCTGAGAATAGGTTAACCAGTACCCTGGTTATTAATTGGTAGTTACATTATGCTTATAGACCCCAGAACTCAGGACAGGTAGAAAAAATAAATAGAACCATTAAATAGACCTTTACGAAATTAATCTTAGAGACCTGCATAAAAGATTGGACTATGCTCCTGCCTTATGCACTGTTTCATGCAAGAAATACTCCCTCTGTTTCTTTGTGTAACCTCACCACCTGTGAAATTCACTATGGTGCCCTTCCTCCAGTAAGGGACCTAACCCAAACTCTAAGACCTAAGGATCCCTTCCACACCCCCTAGCTTGACAGACTTAAAGCTCTTGAAAGAACTCATTGATATCTGTTCAAACAGCTGGCCACGGCCTACCAAACTGGGGACAAGGGGACTGCACTTCAATATAATGTAAGAGACTTCATCTACATAAGAAGACATCAGGTTTCATTCCTGGAACCCCGATGGAAAGGAACATACCAGGTACTACTTATAACACCTATATCAGTAAATGTATACGGAATCAATTCCTGGATCCATGCCTCTCATCTCAAGCCTGCACTCTGTCTAGACTCTTGCTGGAAACTGGAAATGACTAGTAACCCTTTCAAATTGTGTATTCACCATATGAATAAGGCTATAGACTCTCCCCTTGGCCACCAGTAGTCCTAAACCTCATCAGGTGGTTCATCAGCGATGGCTGATCACAAATCCTACTAGAGAAGAAGTATGGTCTATCTCACTTACAGCCCCCATAGGGACCTGGTGGCCATCTCTCCACCCAGACATTTGTCAGCTGGCTATAGGTTTTTCCTATTGGGATATATCTGATAAAGTGGATCCCACTAAAATTCTATTAAATACCTTCTGTATCATCGATAATGGAAACAAACATTATGGATGTAGGGACACGCGAGCAAGATGCAGGTTGGCTAGCCCAGATTACTATGTTTGCATGGCAGACTATCAAAGCCACAAAGAGCCACGGCTGTGAGGGGAAAAAGCCAACTTCTTCTGTAAGTCATGGGGATGGTAGCATACAGGGACTGTTTGGTGGAACCCAAACTCCCCATCAAATTCAGTACACAGCATTGGCCATATTACCAATTAGACAACCAAAACCGATGGACCCCAGAAGGCTCTCTAGATCCTCAAATTATGCATGACATTTTTAACTTCTACAAGTGATCAAAAGGGTGGAAGGAGATTCCCCTTTGTGAAGACCTTTTCCCTCCTTCACTCACGTCCTGAACTATGCTTCTCCAATAGATCCTAACCCTCAGCCTTCTGCTCCAGACTCTCTGCTTTCACTTCCACCTCAGCAACCTGATTTCTCCCCTCCATTTACTAGATCAAAAAACCAAACCTCGGCCGGTTCTCAGACCATTGCGCCCTTGCTGAGGTATCAGGTACTGAGGTACCCCTCCACCCACTCAGTCCTCTTTTCTCCAGTAAGTGCCCAGAGCAGGTTCCATCAGGTCCTCTTACCAGCTAACCCAAAGCTCAAACCAGCTGAGGAGATCCCTCAGACCACTATCCAAGATGTAATGAAAGTGACCTTTAAAGTTGCCTTGTCATCACTGAAAACAGGTGACTAAGAATTTAAAGTCCCTCACAGGCTTTTTGGGATACTCACTCCTGTCGTCCCCTCTGCTCTACCTGTTCTACTGCTCAAGTTTTTGTTGCCAGGAAACTCACAAACCCCTTTCCCAATATTCTTTTACATCTCTCCTTCCTAATTCTCAGATAAACGGAGCTGCTCTCAGCCTTGCTTTCCACGTCTTGCCCCTCTTTACCAGGCCCACAGAAAAGTCTTATATGACCTTCTCCAGAAGTCTTCACCATTGCTGACTTTAGGACTTTCAGCAAAAGAGTCCCTATAAAAGAATTCAATGTAGATAAACTCCGTGTTTTCATGTCGCCCTGTTCTACTTGGCCAGTGGCTGGAAAAATCAGCACTCCTAAGCTAGACACCCCCTTACGAGTTTTTCACAAAATAAGTGAACAAGGCCTCTGGCCTTGAGCTGGGGATTCACAGAGATGGCTACAATTCTAAGTAAAGAAGTTACCAACTAGGCTCCATGGTAACAGCTGGCAGGGAGAAAAAAAAGAGAAAAAAAAAAGCTCTCCCTGTCCCAAGTGTCCTTGAAAAGTTAACTTGCCGAGAACAGAGGAAAAAATAACAGAAACAAAAACTGCTTTTTGTGAACTTCTGCAGACTGTGAACTTCTGAGCCCCTTCCCTTACATGTTGGGTACAAATTCTGAAACTACCTAAACTTGGGGTTCAGAAGATTAATTGATTACAACAGAAGCAATACCCTCTAAATCCGTTTGCAACCAAATAGGGCTGTTTCCCTGTCTTCGGTGCTATCTTAGATTCCTTTCCTTTTCCGTACCTACAACAGTATAATTCTATATACTTAAACATTGTTTATGTTTTCATGAAATGGTCAACAGATGTGATTAATTATGTAATGGTGCAGATGTTTCCCAGAGTGTTCTAGGATGATGCATGTTCATTTAAATATCAAATCGGAGGGCATACAACCTGTTTCCACCGGGAACCTGTATCTCTCACTTTAGCCATCCTATTAGGAATAGGAGTTGCTGCAGGAGTGAGCACAGGAACCCTAGTCCATGGGACACAACAAATGACCCAATTAGAAGCAGCAATAGACCAAAAATTAAAGATAATAAAACCTCCATCACAGCTTTACAGGAATGTTTAACCTCTCTCTCTGAAGTTGTTTTACAGAACAGGCGAGGGTTAAACCTTCTCTTAATGAGAGAAGGGGGACTTTGTGCTGCATTGAGGGAAGAAGGTTGTTTTTATGCCGACCATACTGGAGTTGTATAAGAACCTATGAGTATATTAAGAAAATGCCTTTAAGAGTGTCAACGAGAGAGAGAGGCCCAAAAAGGGTGGTTTGAGTCTTGGTTCACACAGTCCCTCTGGTTAACTATGCTTTCATCAGCCCAGGCCTGTCCATTAATAATCCTCATATTATTGCTAACTGTAGGACCCTGTTGGCTCAACCATGTAGTTTCCTTTCTCGAAGCTCAAATTGGACAATTTAAACTTATGGTAATCAGACAACAATATACCCCACTAGGAGACATAAAATGTGACACCCTTCAATGATCACTTTCATGATTAAAAGTAACCAGAAGAAGAATTGGGGAATAAAAAGTTAATAAAATAGGTACTTGTCACTTCCTATTTTTCTGTATGCTTAATAAAACACTGTTGAAATCTTGAGAACTATTTGCTAATCTTGTTCTCAGAATGTGCTGTCCCCAACTGCCAAACTGCAGAATGTACTCCATCATCCCGTTGAAAGCAAACTGCCCACTCTCCCTGACGCATCAATAAATTTCCCTCCCTGCCCTCTCCAAGGAAAGTATATAAGCTCTGTTTAAGCTGTTCTCAGGACTCTCTGCTCTATTCAAGTGAGCTCTGAGCCCCAGCATGCTGGACCCTCAATAAACCCTTTGTTGTTGCATGAGACAGTCTCTTGGTGGTCTCTTCCTCCTATGCCTGCCCGACCATTACAATATTCCAACTCTATATTCTTATAAATATCTCAGGTTCCCAATACCATTATTCATCCAGCAGAATAATTCCTAACCCATATCAAACATGTTATTAAACATAACCATACACTCTTCCCTCAATCTAACTTTAGAGAAGAGCAGGCACAGAGTTGGTATTACAATACAGGAATGTAGGGGATTGTTCATCTGCTGAGAACCTCAAAGATCCATGCAGATATGATCACTGGAGAAGATGTAGGCAGCTATGAAGGACCTGAGAGAGCAAAAGTCATCTTCCATGGAAAACAACCTGGTCAGTATGAAGGGTTGTGTCTGAATCAGGCTCTCAAATTTTAATGTAGAGAAGATGGACCAAACCAGGCCTGTTTGGAGAGTTGTTCCCGGGTGCCTATGGTTGATATACCATTCTAACTTGTGAAACTGTCACAGGTAGTAGGGGCAGCCTGCATCTCATGGGACCCTTGGAAGCAAATGTTAGGACAAAGTGGTTGCCAAGGCAGTGACCTCATTCAGTTCCTGAAGGAATTGACCTCACCTCACTTCCTTGTTGATGGAACTATCTGAACTTGGGATCCAGGAAGCCAGGCACACAGAGCCAGTCCCAGTCCCAGTCCCAGTGGTCTCACTTGTTTGGATTTACCAAAGACAGAGTCAGTCTTTCTTGGTACCTACTGATGTGAGGATGGCAAAATGCCAAGAGAGCTCTGAAGAGGGGCCTTTCCTGAGAAAAAGGTAGTTGCTCAATGCTGGCTCCTGACAACTTTACAGAGTTGGCTAAGGAGTACAGATCTGAGAGAGAACATGCCATTTAAAGGGAACATACTGTGGCCCACTAGTCAGAGGACACTCCAAATAGTCTCAGAATTACTTAGGGAAAGGAGGTGCCTTTATGGGTGTAGGTGTAGGATTGTGGTTTTCACTTGTTCTGAGAATAGGTATCAAAGGCGGTTTGTTTGGATTGAGTGAACTCTTTCTGGTAAGTACTTTGACAAGGCGAGTGTTTTTATGTCTGTATATAAAACGGTGTTCGTGGTTGTAGACATAAGAAGAGAGAATGCATCAATGGATGTGTCCTGTCTAGTAGAAAGCTTGCCAGCCTTCATGCTGCCCAATTTATGAATGGACTGCTGCTTGACTTATGGATGGGCAACATCTGCTATCCTCCAAAGTTCCTGTTTTCTTCCTGAATTCTGGCCTCTCTAAAGAATAGGCTCATGCTTTGGTGTCCAAGATATGTACCACCTCCAAGCTCTGTGACATGGACATGTACTGGATACCTGAAGGGAATGACGAGCTTCTTAGAAAACTCAGATATCAGTATGACCAGTAAAGTCTCAGTGGAGAAAGCCTGCTTTGTGCCTTTTGCTTACCTATTGTTTTATTGCCCTGAATGTCAGGAAGGTCTCTGCCTCAGGCCTCCCCTTTGTGAAGCCTGAAGAAAAGAGTTCTCAAATTGAAATGAATGGGCATCACCTGTGGCTCTGTGCTTAATTGCTTTGGAAAGGGATGTGTGTGAATCAGCCTCTTGGCACTGTGTGAGGCTGTGGCTTAGATTCTCAGCACTAGATGGATCCAAAGAAATATCTCATGTGTGCATCCAATACAAAAATGGCTAAAAGAGCAGATATTGTAGATGAAGTCTCTCGCCTTCCTATGTAAAGTTCCTGACCTCCATTAAGTGAGAATAGTGATACTTTGGGTCAAATGAGATATTTAAAGCCCTGTAGAGGCTAGCCTATAGGTGCATGGGTTTTCTCATGATTCCAATTCACATAAAGAATCTAAACCGCACAGTAATTAGGCCTCAAATTGGAGAAGCAAAGCAGCATTAACGGCATGCCTATTTGATCACTCTTGGTTAACAGGAAGGTTGTCTAGGCCACACAGACTTTAGGAAAATGAGGGAAAAAGGGAGCTTATTTTGGACACTGTTGTGGGCTGCGCCCCTCATGGAAACCTGCTACCAGAGGTAATGATTAGTGTCTATATGGAAGAAGATGAGGGCCATGTGGGAGTGTTTTGGTTTTAATTGTGGACATTTGTATCGTGGTTGGAAGATATGACTGGGTCCACCTGGGCTTGAACTCTGGTGTGACTCCCATTAGAGACTGAGTTCTGGAACTGACCTCAGAGCAGTATTGCCATGAATTTTGTCGGGATTTTATTAGGCCATGCATGAGAGTGACCCTTGGAAACTGAGATCTAAGGCCAGTGTGGATTTCCACAGAGCACTGGGAATCTCAGCCAGGATATAACATGATTTTATTTTTAAAGACTTGGCAGCCATAGTTGAGAGTCAAAACACACATGGAACTCACATTGTAGACCTCAATGGGTCTGGCTTCATGTGACCTTTTGGCCACTCTTTGGGAAGACTTACCTGTGAGAGTTCTTCAGAGCATTCATTGAAATGAGCTTCCTCACCATTTAATGGTTCCTGAATTAATTGAAACCCATAGTGCCTCCAACTTCATCCTTGAAAAATGGCTAGATAAATACCATGAAATTTTTGAAATTCCCATGACCAGGTGGCACTGGAGAAACTTTGGATGTCCTGTTGCTGATCATGAGTATACCAGACAGTGCCTTGATTGACTGGGTTTCATGAAAATGGTGTAGATCAGATATGCCAGTAAGTTGGAGCCTGCTGAGCAGTGGGCCTAGAGCAATGTTGGGCAGGTGTGTGACACAAAATATGCGCTGGGGCCATTTCGATCTGCCATTGGCTTCCAAATGCCTTGTGACTGACAGGATGCAGCCAGCAGACCCTTATTTGTAAAGGCCTCTTGTTATATGGAGAGTTTTGACCCTGTCCCTTACTTTTGGAAACTCCTCTACCACCTCCAAGTTTGTGAACTCCTGATCATATTCCATTCCAGATTTGTATTCTCAGAATTCCTAACTCTTTTTCCCTAATTGTATCTTACTTGGGGTGAAAGTATTGTCAAGGCATTGTTCTGGATGAGAGTGGGAAAAATTTTGTGTAGCACATATTTGCATACACATTGGATTCATTTTCCAAATTTCCATTCAGAATACTAAATCCCTGACACTAACATATACCCTATTAGACTCTGACTACTAATCCTAATATGGTGGAGTAAAATAACACAAACAGAATAGAAATACAAGCAGTTCAGAGAAGGCATGGTGTGTAGTTGGAATTGTCTTTTGCATTATATTGGGTAGAAGGTATAAACTAGTTAATTTTTTTATTGAAAGAGTTCTCCATGTGTTTTTAAAGTAAACAAATGTATGAATTCGTGTCTCCCTTTCTCCGTAGCATATTCAGCACATGTATTTTTATATGCACATACAGAATCCTACCTGGTACCACTCGTACAATCTTGTGAGGTGGCTTACTTGGCAGATACAAATTGCGAGAAGACATCACAGCTCCTAAACACTGTTGGAACAGAAAATTAAACCTATGGGTGAGCTTCCTAGATGAACAACATTATACATAAATCCATGTTCAGTAAAATGAATATTTTTGCATCTGTGGATGATTTATATTTCATGGTGAATTTCGATTGGCATATATATTGCTACTTTTTAATGTCTGTGTGTATATATATATATATATATATATATATATATATATATATAGTCTCCAGATTTTTCAAAATATGAAATATATGTGTCTTATTACACACTTCCTAAATTCATTCATTTTCATGTATGTGGATTTATAATCAAATTTTCACATGATTATTCTCAGAAATATTCATCCACCTGAAATACATATTTTTTCCTACTAGTGAAAACTAACTTCAGTGAATGTTGCATACAAATCCTAATATTTCTACAGTAACTGACCCAGTTTAACATCAATGCGAGTAGATTCCAATGGGACATGCTGTGTGTTTTGACGTTCATTTTTATTCAACACTGGTACATTATGATTTCTTCAGTTTATGCACATCATAGGATATATTTTTCATCCACAGTTTCGCAAATTTATAGGCATTTGTTTCACTTTCAATCAATTCCTTCTTCAGAACACATGTATTCATCCATGTTTCTTGACTGGTCTTTTCATGAGACTTCTTTACAAAACAAATTATTTTCAATTTTCATAATCATTTTTGAAGCGAAACTCAGACACCGTTCATGATAAACAATAACACTAATATTAACAATAGATGTATAACTGGTTGGAATGAATGATTTTATATCAATATAAGATATCTTAAATATTTTCAGATATCAATTCCATCCATTATTTAAAGTGGAATCAGCTATATTATTTATTCACAGTGTGGTCAATTCATGCATTATCTCTATATTCATAGACACAGGGCACACCTCTTTGTACAACCAATACTTATGTATATGTCTTCTAAATATTACTGCCAGAAATGGTGTAAGAAATACTCATGTCACCAGATCTACATACACATTTTATCACAGTAATATTCGGGACACAAAAAGTAAATGTCACACTTATGATTGTACCGGAGTCTGAATGGAAAGTGAACATGGATTACTAAAAACATTCCTGTCCAAGTTGCCTAATCCTCTCAATTATCAATCCTGTTGGTGACTACATATTTGTTTCTTCCAAAGATTATATATTCAAACTCTACCCTGTTGAAAATGCCTAATCATATCACTCACTTTATACTTTGCCTGATTTCATTATGTCTCTATTGATATGTGGTTTCCTACATATTTTCCCCAGTTCATCATTGTGACTGACCCTTCACATGAAGTTATGTTTACTTTCACTCTCTAACCAAAACACTATTGCGATAGAACATATATTCCAAATCCTATATTGACACTTCTTCCTAAACCTACTATCTACCTAATCCTACCGACTATCCGTTTTTGACTGGATGTTCTCTTCGACATTCAATCATCCAAGGTACAAGGTTCTATGCCATTATATATCTATTTTTCTGAGACATCTGTGCACAATGTAAATCAAAGTTAAGTATCTCAATCAAGGGCCCAATGCCCTCTAGGCTTCAAAATTACCTAGATTTCTGTTTTTATTCATATATTTAACCTCTATATTTTTATAAATATCGCAGGTTCCCAATACCATTATTCATCCCGCAGAATGATTCCTAACCCAATTCAAACATTTTATTAACCCTAAGAATACACTGTTCCCTCAATCTAAATTTAATGAAAAGCAGGGACAGAGTTGGTCTTACAATACAGGAATGTAGGGGATCTTCCACCTGCTGAGAACTTCAAAGATCCATGTAGAAATGAACCCTGGAGAAGATATAGTCATCTATGAAGGACCTGAGAGAGCAAAAGTCATCTTCCATGTCAAACACCCTGGTCAGGATGAAGGGATGTGTCTGAATCAGCCTCTCTCTTCTTAATGTAGAGGAGAAGGACCAAACCAGGCCTGTGTGGATAGCTATTCCCGGCTTCCTAAGGTTGACATACCTTTCTAACTTGTGAACATTTCAGAGGAAGTAGGGGAACCCTCCATCTAATGGGACCCTTGGAAGCAACTATTAGGACAAAATGGTTTACAAGACAGTGAATTCATTCAGTTCCTGAAGGAAGTGACCTCACCTCACTTCCTTGGTGATGGATCTCTCTGAACTTGGGATCCTGGAAGCCAGGCACACAGAGCCAGTCCCAGTCCCAGTCCCAGTGGGCTCACTTGCTTGGATTTACCAAAGACAGAGTCAGTCTTTCTTTGTTCCTACTGATATTATGATGCCAAAAGCAAGGAGAGCTCTGAAGAGAGGCCTTTCCTGAGAAAGCTGGTAGTGGCTCAAAATTCCCTTCTGACAACTTAAAAGAGTTGGCCAAGTAGACCAGATCTGAGACAGGACAGGACATTTCGGGGGAACATTGTATGGCCCACCAGTCAGAGGACACTCCGTAGAGTCACAGACCTACTTGGGGGAAGGAGGTGACTTTGTGGGTGTGGTTGTGGGTTTATGATTTTGTCTCATCTTCTGAGAATAGGTAGGAAAGGCGGTTAGTTTTTTTTTTTTTTTTTTTTGGAGTGTACTGTTTCTAGTAAGTCATTTGAAAAGGCGAGTGTTTCTATGTCTGTGTATTCCACTGTGTCCGTGGTTGTATACATTAGAAACGAGAATGCATCAATGTATTTGTCCTGTCTAGTAGAAAGCTTCCCAGCATTCAACCTGCCCAATTTATGAATGGTTTGCGGCTTTCCTTAAGGATGGGCAACACCTACTATCTTCCTAATTACCAATTTTCTTCCTGAATTCTTTCCAATCTCCAGAATTGGCTCATGTTTTTTTGTCCAAGATATGTACCACCTCCAAGCTCTGTGACATGGCCATGTACTGGATATCTGCAGGGAATGGCAAGCATCTCAGAAAACTCAGATATCAGTGTGACCAGTAAAGTATCAGTGGAGAAACCCTGCTTTGGGCCTTTTGCTTACATAATGTTCTGTTGCCCTTAATTTCAAGAAGTTCTTTGCCTCAGGCCACCCCTTTGTGAAGCCTGAGGAAAACAGTTTTCAAATGGAAATGAATGGGCATCACCTGTGGCCCTTTGCTTTATTGCTTTGGAAAGGGATGTGTGTGATTTAGCCTCTTGGCCCTGTGTGAGGCTGTGGCTTAGATTCTCAGCACCTGATGGATCTAAAGAAAGATCCCATGTGTGCATCCAAAACCAAAATGGCCAAAAGAGCAGTCCTTGTGGATGACGTCTCGCCTTCCTCTGTGAGGTTCCTGACTTCCATCAATAGGGATCCTTTGGGTCAGAGGAGTTCTCCAAAGCCCTGCAGAGGTGCTTGGGTTTTCTCATGACTCCAATTCACATAAAGAATCTTAACCTCTGAGTCAGTTGGCCTCAAAGTAGAGAAGCGGTGTAGTCTTCACAGCATGCCTATTTCATCACGCCTGGTTCACAGAAAGTATGTCCAGGCCACCCTGACTTTAGCAAATGAGTGGCAAGGGAGCTTATTTTGGACACTGTCTTGGACTGCGCTCCTCATGAAAACCTCCAGCCAGAGGTTATGATGAGTGTCTATATGGAAGAAAATGAGGGCCATGTCGAAGTGTTTTGGTTTTAATTGTGGTCATTTGTGTGTCAGTTGGAAGAGATAACTGTGTTCACCTGGGCTTGAACTCTTGTGTGATTCCACTTAGAGACTGCTTTCTGGAACTGACCTCAGTGAAGTATTGCCATGAATTGTTTTGAGATTTTAGGAGGCCACGCATGAGATTCGCTCTTGGTATCTGTGATCTAGGCCCAGGGTGGCTTTGCACAGAAAACTTGGAATCTTTGCAAGGATATCACATGATTTTATTCTGAAAGACTTGGCAGCCATCGTTGAGAGTCAAAACACACATGGACCTAACATTGTAGACCTCAATGGGCCTTGCTTATGTTACCATTTGGCCTCTGTTTCTGTAGCCTTGCCTATGAGAGTTCTCTAGAGCTTTCATTGAAATGAGCTTCCTCACCATTTAATGGTTCCTGAATTAATTGAAACCCAGAGTGTCTCAAATTCATTTTTGAAAAATGGCTAGATAAATACCATGCAAGTTTTGAAATTCCCATGACCAGGTGGCACTGGAGAACTTTGGATATCTGGTTCCTGATCATGAGTGTACCAGACAATGCATTGATTGACTGGGTTTAATGAAAATGGAGTAGAACAGAGATGCCTGTAAGTTGGAGCCTGCTGAGTAGTGGGCCTAGAGCTGTGGTGTGAAGGTGTGTGATAAACATCTGTGGTGGGGCCATGTGAATATGTCTTTGACTTCCAAATGGCTTGTGACTGACATGCTGCTGCCAGCAGAACCTTATATGTAAAGGCATCTTATTATATAGAGGGGTTTCAGGGCAATGTTCAGAATCAGGTTGCTCTTGTCAAGGGGGCAAGCTATGTGGGATAGAAGCCTGGTTGGTGCATTCTCCTGTAAACCCTGACCCACCACACCTGACAGAACTCCCTCCAGCACTGTGTCCCTGATGAACTCCTTGTATTTTTTGAAGCAACACCAAACTACGAGTGCAGCAGCCAGAAACACCACGAAAAGTGGAGGATGACCAAATGACTTCACAGTCCACGCGGGCAGACACTTAGACCCAGGTGGCCAAAGTTTGCCGACAAAGATAGAATTCATCACTGCTGCCTAATGTTCATTGGAAAACAAGAAACCATGTCCTCCAGGTCACATAGATGCCATTCCAGATTTGATGGTCTCACTACAAAGGAAGCTAAATCTCCTGACAACAACATATACTTTAAGTGCCCAAACTCAGAGGCAGTTTGTCAAGAAGTCTTTAGGCCAAAAGAACTTCATGTTTGTGGAGTGTTTACCCTATCCCTTACTTTTGGATACTCCTCTCCCAACTCCAAGGTTGTGAACTCCTGAGCATTTTCCATTCCGGATATGTATTCACAAATTTTCTAACTCTTCTCCTCTAATTGTGTCTTACTTGTGGTGAAGGAAATGTCAAGGCATTGTTCTGGATCAGAGTGGGGAGATTTTTGTGTAGCACATATTTGAATACACATGAGATTAATTTTCCTATTTTCCATTCGAAATTCTGAATCCCTGACACTTACCCATACCCTACTAGACTCTCACTACTAATCCTAATATGATGGAGAAAAATAACCCAAACAAAATAGAAATACAACCAGTTCAGAGGAGGCCTGTTGTATAGTTGGACTTGCCTTTTGCATGATAAAGGGTAGGTGTTACAAATCTAGTCAATTTTTAAATGAAAAAGTTCTCCATGTGTTTTTAAAGTTAACAAATATGTGAATTCTTGTTTCCCTTTCTCTGAAGCCTATTCAGAACATGTATTTTTAATGCACATATTGAATCCTACCTGGTATCACACTTATATTTTTGTGAGGTGGATGACATGGCAGATACAAATTGTGAGAAGAGATCACTCCTCCTAAACACTGTTGGAACTGAAAATTCAACATATGGGTGAGCTTCCTAGTTGAACAACATTTTACTTAAATCCATGTTTAGTAAAATAAATATTTTTGCTTCAATGGATGATATATATTTCAGGATGAATTTCTATTGGCATATATATTGCCAGTTTTTAATGTCTCTGTGTGTGTTTTTTGTATATATATATATATATATATATATATATATATATATATATATATATATATATTCTTCAGGTTCTTCAAAACATGAAATATATGTGTCTTTTATACACTCCATAAATTTATTCATGTTCATGTACTTGGATTTATAATCAACTTTTCAGAAGATTATTCCAGAAATATTCATCCACCTGAAATTCATATTTGTTACCTAGTACTGAAAGCTAACTTCAGTGAACGGTGCACACAAATCCTAATATTTTTATAGTAACTGACCCAGTTTAATATCAAAGCAAGTTGATTCCTATGGGACATGTTATGTATTTTGACGTTTATTTCTATTCAACACTGGTAAATTACTATTTCTTCTTTTTTTGCACATCATAGGATATATATTTAATCCAAAAGTTATCAAATTTACAGGTATTTGTTTCACTTTCAATCACTTCCTGCTTCAGAACACACGTATTCCTGCAGGTTACTTGACTGGTCTTATCATGAAACTTCTTTCCAAACACATTATTTTTGATTTTCATAATGATTTTTGAAGCAAAATATACACAATTTTCATGATTATCCATAACCCTAATATTTCCATTAGATATATAAATGGTTGTAATGAATGTATGTGTATCAATATAAGATTTCATGTATATTTTCAGATATCAATTCATTCCATTATTTAAAGTTGGAACCAGTTATATTTTTAATTCTCAGTATGGTCTCTTCATGCATTATCTCAATATTCATAAACACATGGTACACCCATTTGTACCCCCAATACTAATTTATGCATCTTCAAAATATTGCTCCCAGAAACAGTGGAAGAAATACTCCACCTGATCTACATATACATTTTATCACTGTAATAATCTGGACACAAAATGCAAAGTTCACCTTTATGATTGTACCAAAGCCTAAATGGAAATTGACCATGGATTACTAAAACATCTATGTCTAAATTGCCTAATGCTCTCAAATGTCAATCTATTTGTGACTCCATATTTATTTTTCCCTAAGATTATACAGTCAAGTTCAACCCTGTTGAAAATGTCTAATATTATCACTCACTTTGTACTATACCTGATTTCCTAATGTCTCTATTGATATCTGCTTTGCTACATATTTTCCCCAGTTCATCATTGTGAGTGACCCTACACATGTGCTGATATTGACATTCACTCTCTAACCGAAACCCTATTGTTAAAGAACTTTTGGTCCAAAGTCTATACTCGCCCTCATTTCAACACCTACCGACTATCTTCCTGATCCTACAGACTATCCCTGTTTGATTGGATGTTCTCTTCTACATTCAATCATCCAAGGTACAAGGTCCTATTTCATTGTATATCGATTTATCTGAGACATCTGTGCATAACATAATTCAATGCTAAGTATCCCAATCAAAGGCCCAATGCCCTTCTGGGCTTCAAATCTTACCTAGATTTCTGTTTACATACTTATATTTCACCTATATATTCTTAAAAATGTCACAGGTTCCCAATACCATTATTAATTGAGCGGAATGATTCCTAACCCAAATCAAACATGTTATTAACCTTAACCATACACTGATCCCTCAATCTAACTTTTCAGAAGAGCAGGGACAGAGTTGCTCTCAAAATACAGGCATGTAGGGGATTCTCCACCTGCTGAGAACCTAAAAGGCCCATGCAGAAATGATCCATGGAGAAGATGTAGGCAGCTATGAAGGACCTGAGAGAGCAAAAGACATCTTCCATGGTGAATAACCTGGTCAGGATAAAGGGTTGTGTCTGAATCAGCCTCTCTTTTTTTCATATAGATAAGATGGACCAAAACAGGCCTATCTGGAGAGCTGTCCCTAGGTGCCTATGGTTGATATACCATTCTAACCTGTGAAAGTATCACAGGAAGTAGGGGCAGCCTTCATATCATGGGACCTTTGGAAGCAACTGTGAAGGCAAAGAGGTTGCCAAGATAGTGACCTCATTCAGTTCCTGAAGGAAGTGACCTCATCACACTTCTTTGGTGATGGAACTGTCTGAACTTGGTATCCAGGAAGCCAGGCACTCAGAGCCAGTCACAGTCCCAGTCCCAGGGGTCTCAATTTTTTTGATTTACCAAGGAGAGAGTCAGAGTTTCTTGGTAACTACTGATGTGTGGATGGCCAAATGCCAGGAAAGCTCTGAAGAGGGGCCTTTTCTGAGAAAGCAGGTAGTGGCTCACCACTGGCTCCTGACAACTTCACAGAGTTGGACAAGGAGACCAGATCTGAGAAAGGACAGGCCATTTCAGTGGAACATAGTATGACCCACCAGTCATAGGACACTCTGGATAGTCACAGTCCTACTTGGGGGAAGGAGGTGCCTTTGTATGTGTGTGTGTGTTTGTGGTTTTGTCTCATGTTCTGAGAATAGGTAGTAGCGGCGGTTTGTTTGGTTTTGAGTGAACTGTTTCTAGTAAGTCATTTGACAAGGCGAGTGTTTCTATGTCTCTGAATCCCACTGTGTCCGTGGTTGTAGACAGTTGAAAAGAGAATGGATCAATGGATTTGTGTTGTCTAGTAGAACGCATCCCAGCATGTATCCTGCCAAATTTATTAATGGTCTGAGGCTTTCCTTATCGATGGGAAACACCTGCTATCTTTCTAAGTTCCTGTTTTCTTCCTGAATTCTGGCCAATATCCAGAATAGGCTCATGGTTTTCTCTCCAAGATATGTACCACCTCCAAGCTCTGTGACATGGCCATGTACTGGATAGCTGAAGGGAATGGAGAGCATCTCAGAATACTCAGATATCAGAGTGACCATTTAAGTCTCATTGGAGAAACCCTGCTTTGGGCCTTTTGCTTACCTATTGTTCTGTTGACCTGAATGTCAGCAAGGTCTTTGCCTCAGGCCATCTCTTTTTGAAACCTGAAGAAAACAGTTTTCAAATGGAAATGAATGGACATCCCCTGTGGCTCTTTTCTTAATTTCTTTGGAAGGAGATGTGTCTGATTCAGCCTTTTGGCCCTTTGTGAGTCTGTGGCTTAGATTATCAGCACCTGATGGATCTAAAGAATGATCCCATGTGTGCATTCAAACCAAACTGGCCAAAAGAGCAGTCATTATGGATAAAGTCTCTCACCTTCCTTTGTAAGGTTCCTGACCTCCATCAAGTGAGAATAGGGATCCTTTGGGTCAATTGAGTTCTTAAAAGCCCTGCAGAGGCTAGCCCATAGGTGCTTGGGTTTTCTGATTACTCCAATTCACATAAAGAATCTAAACCCCACAGTCAGTAGGCCTCAAATTGGTGAACCGAAGTAGTATTAATGGCAGGCCTATTTGACCACTCCTGGTTCACAGGAAGGTTGTCCAGGCCACCCTGACTTTAGGCACACCAGAGGCAAGGGAGCTTATTTTGGACACTGTCTTGGGCTGCGCCCCTCATGGAAACCTTTAGCCAGAGGATATGATGAGTGTCTATATGGAAGAATATGAGGGCCATGTGGGAGTGTTTTGGTTTTAATTGTGGTCATTTGTGTGGCAGTTGGAAGAGATGACTTGTAAGATTCCAGCAGACGTCGGAGGAAGAGACTACCAAGAGACTGGCTCATGCAACAGCAATGGGGATTTATTGAGGATCCAATTCAGTTCGCTGGGGCTCTGTGCTCACTCAACAAGCAACAGCAGCCCAGATCCCCGAGAAGAGGTTAAGCAGTGCTTCAGTACACTTTTTGGGTAGGCAGAGGCTTTATATATATCAGAGGAAATCATCTTGATCAGCCGGAAAATCGAACAACAACTCTCAAACTTGATTAGCACATTCATTGGTGGAATCAGGTCGGGCGGGGGTGATAGGTCGATCCTAAGGAGGGGGGTACATTCAAACTGATTGGTTTGGGCCCTGATATGCTTAGGTGCCAAGCTGCACAGGGTCCTAGATTATTAAACAACTTAATGGTCAGGGGGAATATTTAATGGGCAGTGAAAGAAATTGTCCTAACAGCTACAGGAATTTCAGGTTTTAGGTTTAGCATGGGAACTTAACAATACCTGGTCCTTTACATTTTAACTCTGGCTTTGCAGCTTAGAAACTTTACAACACCCGCTATTTTACACTTTAACTTCAATTTCTTTTACGCTAACAGACTGGGTCCACCTGGGTGTGAACTCTGGTGTGATTCCCCTTAGACACTGAGTTCTGGAACTGAACTCAGAGAAGAGGTGTCATGAATTGTGTTGGGATTATAAGAGGCCACACATGAGAGTTGCCCTTGGAAACTGAGATCTAGGCCCAGGGTGGCTTTCCAAAGAGCATTGGAAATTTCAGCCAGGATATCACATGATTTTATTCTGAATGACTTGGCAGCCATAGTTGAGAGTCAAAACACACATGAACCTCACACTGTAGACCTCAATGGGCCTGGTTTCATGTGACCTTTTGGCCACTCTTTGAGAAGCCTTGTCTGTGAGAGTTCTATAGAGATTTCATTGAAATCAGCTTTCTCAAAATTTAAAGGTTCCTGAATGAATTGAAACCCACAGTGCCTCCAACTTCATCCTTGAAAAATGGCTAGATAAATACCATGAAATTTTTGAAATTCCCAGGACCAGGTACCACTGGAGAAAGTTTGGATGTCCGGTTTCTGATCATGAGTATAACAGACAGTGCCTTGATTCACTGGGTTTCATGCAAATGGTGTAGAACAGAGATGCCAGTAAGTTCGAGCCTTCTGAGTAGTGGGCCTAGAGCAGTGGAGGGCAGGTGTGTGATAAAACATCTGTGGTGGGGCCATGGGGATCTTCCATTGTCTTCCAAATGGCTTGTGACTGACATGGTGCAGCCAGCAGACCCTTATATGTAAAGGCATCTTGTTCTTTGGAGAGGTTTCAGGGCAATGTTCAGAATCAGGATGCTATTGTCAAGGGAAAAGCTATGTGGGATAGAAGCATGGTTGGTGCATTCTCTTGCAGACCCTTACCCACCACAGGTGACAGAACTCCCTCCAGCACTGTACCAGGTGAACTACTTGTATTTCGTGAAGCAAATAACAAACTCCCAGTGCAGCAGTAAGAAATACCACGAAAAGTGGAGGATGACCAAATGGCTTCACAGTCCACACAGAGAGAAACTTAGCCCCCAGTGGACACTGTTAACCTACATAGAGAGAAATCAGCACTGCTGCCTCATGTTCAGTGGAAAATAAGAAACTATGTCCTCCAGGTCACATACATGCACACCCAGCTTTGATGGTCTCACTACAAAGGAAGCTCCTGACAAATACTTATATTTCAAGTGCGCAACCTCAGAGGCAGTTTCTCAAGAAGTCTTTAGGCCAGCAGAGCTCCATGTTTGTTGAGTGTTTACCCTGTCCCTTACTTTTGGAAACTCCTCTACCACCTCCAAGGTTGTGAACTCCTGAGCGTATTCCATTCCAGATATGTATTCACAGAATTTTTAACTCTTCTCCTCTAATTGTGTCTTACTTCAGGCGAGGGTAATGTCAAGGCATTTTTCTGTATGAGAGTGCAAAAATTTGTGTGCAGCATTTATTTGAAATACTGAATCCCTGACATTAACCCATATCCTAATAGACTCTGACTACTAATCCTAATATGATGGAGAAAAATAACTCAAACAAAATAGAAATACAAGCATTTCATAGGAGGCATGGTGTATAGTTGGAATTGCCTTTTGCATTATATAGGGTAGGAGTAATAAATCTAGTCAATTTTTAATTGAAATAGTTTTCCATGTGTTTTTAAAGTTAACAAATATGTAAATTACTGTCTCCCATTCTCTCTAGCTTATTCAGAACATGTGTTTTTATATGCACATATAGAATCCTACCTGGTTATCACACATACAGTCTCATGAGGTGGCTGATTGGCAGATACAAATTGTGAGAAATGACCACTCCTCGTAAACGCTGTTGGAACTGAAAATACAACCCATGGGTGAGCTTCCTATTTGAACAACCTTATACAAAAATCCATGTTCAGTGAAATTAATATTTTTGGACCTGATGATGATATATATTTCACGATAAATTTCGATTGGCATATATATTGCAATTTTTAATGTCTCTCTCTCTCTGTGTGTGTGTATATATATATATGTATATATATATATACATATATATATATATATATGCACTCTATCTAGATTTTTCAAAATATGAAACATGTGTCTTATTGTAGACTCCCTAAATTCATTTATATTCATGTATGTGGATTTATAATCAACTTTTCACAAGATTATTCTCAGAAATACTCATCCACCTAAAATACATACTTGTTTCCTAGTACTGAAAACTAACTTCGTTGAATGGTGCATACATATCCTAACATTTCTACAGTAACTGACCCTGTTTAACATCAATTCAAGTAGATTACTATGGGACATGATGTGTATTTTGAAGTTCATTTTTATTCAACACTGGTACATTGCTATTTCTTCAGTTTATGCACATCATAGGATACATATTTCATCCACAAGTTAGCAAATTGATAGGCATTTGTTTCACTTTCAGTTACTTCCTGCTTCAGAACACATGTATTTCTCCATGTTTCTTGACTGATATTTTCATGAGACTTCTTTCCAAACACATTATTTTCGATTTCCGTAATCGCTTTTGAAGCAAAACCCACACACCTTTCATGATAACCCATAACCCTAATATTACCATTAGATGTATAACTCGTTGGAATGAATGACTGTATATCAATATTAGATTTCTTATATATTTTCAGATATCAATTCAATCCATTATTTAAAGTGGAACCAGTTATATTATTTATTCACATGATGGTCAATTGATGCATTATCAATATATTCTATGACACAGGGTATACCCTTTGTACCCCCAATACTAATTTATATTTCTTCAAAATAGTGCTCCCAGAAATGGTGGAAGAAATACCCATGTCTCCTGATCTACATATACATTTTATCACAGTAATATTCTGGACACATAAAACAAAGGTCACTCCTATGATTGTACCAAAGCCTAAATGGAAAATGAGCATGGATTACTAAATGCACCCATGTCCAGGTTGCCTAATGCTCTCAAATGTCAATCCTATTGGTGACTACATATTTGTTTCTTTCTAACATTATATATCCAAATTCAACCCTGTTGAAAATGTCTAGTCCTATGACTCAGTTTATACTTTGCCTGATTTCCTAATGTCTCTATTAATATCTGCTTTCCTCCATATTTTCCCCAGTTCATCATCGTGACTGACTCTTCACATGTGCTAACATTTACATTCACTCTCAACTGAAACCATATTGCTAAAGAACTTTTGGTCCAGATCCTATACTCACTCTTCTTCCTAAAACTACTATCTCCTGTTCCTACCGAGTATTCCTTTTTGACTTGATGTTCTCTTCTACATTCAATCATTCAAGGTACATGGTCCTATGCCATTGCATATCGATTTATCTGAGACATCTGTTCAGAACGTAATTCAACGCTAAGTATCCCAATCAAGTTCCCATGCCCTTCTCGGCTTCAAATCTTAACTAGATTTCTGTTTTCATACTTATATTTCACCTATATATTCTTGTAAGTATCGCAGGTTCCCAATACTGTTATTCAACCCTCAGAATGATTCCTCACCCAAATCGAACCTGTTATTCACCCTAATCATACACTCTTCCCTCAATCTAATTTTACAGAAGAGCAGGGAAGGAGTTGGTATTTCAATACAGGAATGTAGGCGATCTTCCACCTGTTGAGAACCTCAAATGTCCTACATAAATGACACCTGGATAAGTTGTAGGCAGCTATGAAAGACCTGAGAGAGCAAAAGTCATCTTCCATGGAAAACAACCTGGTCAGGATGTAGGGATATGTATGAATCAGCCTCTCTCTTATTAATGTAGAGAAGATGGACCAAACCAGGCCTGTGTGGAGAGCTGTTCCTGTGTGCCTATGGTTGATATACCATTCTAACTTGTGAAAGTGTCACAGGAAGCAGGGGCAGCCTCCATCTCATGGGAACCTTGGAGTCAACTCTTAGGACAAAGTGGTTGCCAAGGCAGTGAACTCATTCAATTCCTGAAGGAAGTGACTTACCTCACTTCCGTGGTGATCAAACTCTCTGAACTTAGATCCAGTAAGCCAGGCACCCAGAGCCAGTCCAAGTCCCAGTCTCAGTGGTCTCACTTGTTTTGATTTTCCAAGGATAGAGTCAATCTTTCTTGATACCTACTGATGTGGGAATGGCCAAATAACAGGAAAGCTCACAAGAGGGGCCTTTTCTGAGCAAGCAGGTAGGGGCTCACCCCTGGCTTCTGACAAGTTCACAGAGTTGACCAAGGAGACCTAATCTCATACAGGACAGGCCATCTCAGGGGAACATAGTGTGGCCCACCAGTCAGAGGACACTCCGGATAGTCACAGACCCATTTGAGGGAAGGAGGTGCCTTTGTTGTGTGGGTGTGGTTTTTTGGTTTGTCTCATATTCTGAGAATATGTAGGAAAGGTGGTTTGTTTGGTTTGTAGTGAACTGTTTTTAATAAGTCATTTGACAAGGCGACTGTTTCTATGTCTGTGTATCGCGGTTGTAGACATTAGAAAAGAGAATGATTCAATGGAGGTGTCCTGTCTGGTAGAAAGCTTCCCAGCATTCATCCTGCCCGATTTATGTATGGACTTTGGCTTGCCTTATCGATGGGCAACACCTGCTAATTTCCTAAGTTGCTGTTTTCTTCCTGAATTCTGGCCACTCTCCAGAAGAGGCTCATGGTTTTGTGTCCAAGATATGAATCACTTCCAAGCTCTGTGACATGGCTATGTTCTGGATAGCTGAAGTGAATGGCGAGAAGCTCAGAAAACTCAGATCACTGTGACCAGAAAAGTCTCAGTGGATAAACCCTGCTTTGGGACTTTTGCTTACATATTGTTCTGTTACCCTGAATGTCAGGAAGTTCTTTGCCTCAGGCCACCCCTTTGTGAAACCTGAAGAAAACAGTTTTCAAATGGAAATGAATGGAAATCATCTGTGGCTCTTTGCTTAATTGCTTTGGAAAGGAATGTGTCTGAATCAGCCTCTTAGCTCTGTGTGAGGCTGTTGATTAAATTCTCATCCCCTTATGGATCTAAAGAAAGATCCCATGTGTGCATCCAAAACCAAAATGGCCGAAAGTACAGTCATTGCAGATGAAGACTTTCGCCTTCCTCTGTAAGGTTCCTGACCTCTATAAAGTGAGAATAGGGAAGATACACCAAGCCAATTGATGTCTCCTTTTGGAAAAATTGTTCCACCAATGAGAGCATCAGCAAAATTACCCCAACACTACCACAAGTCGCTGCACCAACAGATAGTTCACAATGCATACATGTTAGTTCACAATGCATACAAGTGATACATATTCCAGGCAAGTTCTGCAAGCAGTTCAGTGATGGCTATTGCAGAAGCTGTAGATTGGTTTTATCTTTGTCTTCACCAGCACTGGGTTGAAGATTGGAATTCTGGCAATAATGGCTAAAGAAAAAATTACTTACCATTCCAGAAGGCACTAAAAAACCCAATTATCTTAACGATTTACATTATCTTGAAGAGAATTATTAAATATAATGAAAAGGAAAGATGAAAGTCAACAAACAGTTCTGCTAAACTCCTTTTTTTGTTCACATATTAAAACAATCCTCAACAGTTGTTTACCCAATTTAAATTAAACTATTTAAATCACGTGAATAAAAAAAAAATTTGGATCCATTTTTTCATGAGCGCACATCATATATGATATATGGATATATGTACATTCAAACATAAAACACAAAACACAAGTGTGCACAAATAATATAATATATACAACACATAACATAATAGTAAAGGCCTTATAACTTTTTACAGGTGAAATCACCATTGGAATGTCTAAAAACTCTATAGTCAAAAAATAGAACTGATCAGCAAAACATTAACCTAGGTCTGTATGAGCTCAAAAAAAAAAAATAGAACTTCATGATGTGGGAAAGGGCAATAATAAAATAGATATTGAAAAAAGCATCCTGGTTCTGTCGCAGATGTAAGGATAGCCAAACTGGAGTTTTGGATATCAGCTGTTATGAATTTGAGCCAAATCATCTTCTTTTTGGTCTATAGAAATCACTTTAGTTAATTTCTCTGGAATCCATATTGCCTGCTGTTCTTCCTGTGGAAACACACAAACAGACCCCTGACTAAAGACAATCACTGGGTCAGGACTTTAGTTAATCTCTCCAAAATCCAAATCAGCTGCTGTTCTTCCTGTGGAAACACACAAACAGACGCCCGACTCCAGACAATTACTGGGTCAACACTTTTCCATTGTCCTATTAGAATATCCTTCCAAAGTACCTTGGGCTTATGCACATTTTTTGGAAACATATGTCTTTCCACAGCACTAAGTCCTGATGAATCCAAGTTTAAAAAGTTTAGAGTAAAAAGCGTTAATTTAAGTTTATCTTTGGGGAATATATACCCCTTCTCAATTCCGTCTTTGTGCTTTAATAAGTACATTTTTATTGTTTGATGTGCTCTTTCAACTATGCCTTGTCCCTGTGGATTGTATGGGAATCCTGTTATATGAGTAATGCCAAATGATGAGCAAAATTGTTTAAAAGAGTTAGAAGTGTAACCGGGGGCATTATCTGTTTTTAACTGTTTTGGAATGCCCACAGTGGCAAAATTTTGTAAGCAATGAGCTATAACATCTTTAGTTTTTTTCTCCAGCATGAAGGGAGCCCATTAAAAATCCAGAACAAATATCAACTGTAACATGCAAATATTTTAATTTTCCAAATTCTGGCAAGTGTGTGACGTCCATCTGCCAAATATGGTTAGGTATCAATCCTCTAGAATTGACTCCAAGTTTAACTTGTGGTAAAAAGGTCACACAATTTTGACATTGTTTTATAATTTGTCTAGATGTTCCTTAGTTTTTTTGAAATGCTTTTGTAAAGTATAAGCATTGACATGGAACTTTTTAAGAAAATTTATTGCTTCTTCTAGTGTAAAGAAAATATGTATGTATGTCAATTGTAGTTTTATCTGCTAAATCATTGCCCAAACTAAGGGCTTTAGGCAATCCTGTATGTGCCCTGATATGTCCTATAAAGAATGGATCTTTTCTGTCCCAGATTAGACTTTGTATAGTGGAAAGCAAAGAGAAAACAGTAGAGAAAGGGGAAATCCTACCAGCATCTTCAAGGGATACTATAGCATTAACTATATACTGACTATCGGAAAATAAATTAAATACAGAATCTTTAAAAATCACAAAAGCTTGTAATACTGTACTAAGCTCTACCTTGTGAGCTGATTGTTTTGGTACTAAAAATATAAAAGTTGGATCAGGTGTAACTATTGCTGTTGTACCATTATTTAACCCATCGGTGAATATATTTGGAGCATTCATGATAGGTGTTTTCTTGTCATTTTTGGAAAAATTACAGGATGCGATTACCAAAAAGACAATAAAAGATAAGATGGTAAGTGGTTATCAAATGAAACATTAGATTTACACACGATTATTGCCCAAGTATTTAACTAATTAGCTAATTCATCAATTTGATTCATAGTATATGGAGTAATAATTTTATTGGGTGAAATTCCACACACACTCTTATTGCTGCTTTTATTCCTATGAGTATTAATTCTCCCTCAGCCTCAGGATAGCAAGTAATATTAGTGTTAGAAGAATAAGATAAATGTATCCATAATAATGGACCTTCTTCCCAAAATACTCCTGTAGAAATATTTTTTTTGTTGTTAGTACAATAAATAATAAATGCAAAATTATATCAACTCTATCCAAAAGCATATTTCCCATATATGTTTCAATGATTTTTATTGCTTTTCTTGCTTCAGGCATTAACATTCTGAGTGAATTTGGATCTCATGGTTCTTTTAGGATATCAAATAAAGGTCCCAACTCTCCTGTTGGTATACCTAGATGAGGCCTTATCCAATTTAAGTCTCCTAATAACTCTTGAAAGTCATTAATTGATTTGAGTTGATCTACTCGTATTTGAATTTTTGGTTGACTGACCATGGTTGAGGATAATAGAGCTACTAAATAATTAATTGGAAAATTTAATTGTGTTTTACCTATTGCTATCTCTAGGTTATAATTTTTTAATACGTTTGTAAGTGTGGCATACCATTCTAGCAATGGGTTTTTAACTTTGTGTGCTAATAATACATCATCCATATAGTGAAAAATTTGTATTTCAGGAATTTGATTTCTAAGTGGCTGGATTACTTTGTTAACATAAATTTGACGCATAGTTGGGCTGTTAGCCATCCCTTGAGGGAGTACTTTCCACTCATATCTCTTGTCAGGACCTTCATGATTCAGTGCAGGTATAGTAAATGCAAAACTTGGAATATCCTCAGGATAAATTGGAATTGAAAATAAAACGATCTTTAATATCTACAACGAAAACATACCAAGTTTTTGGCAAAGCACACAATTGAGCAATCTCTGATTGAGCAGGTCCCATAATAACCATCCCATTATTAATGGCTCTTAAATCTTGCAATAATCTCCATTTACCAGATTTCTTTTTAAGGACAAAAATGAGAGTATTATGGGGAGACACAGAAGGTTGTATATGTCCTTCCGCTAATTGTTGTTTGACCAGGTCATGGGCTACTTGTATCTTTTCTTTAGTCAGGGGCCACTGAGGAACCCATACTGGTCTTTCTGATTTCCAAGTAATATTTATTGTCTCAGTGGCCCTTTCTGAAAATCCAACCCATATCTATCGGTTCCTTGATCTTTTTGTATTGGTGCTGCTATACCTTGTTCTTGTTTTTCTAATCTTTTTCCTTTCCTAAAATCTTGTCTAGCCATAATAGTGGGTGAATTTTGATTGATGTTATTTGTTAATGTCAAACCTAATTGATCTAGGACATCTCATCCCCATAAATTTACGGGAAGATGTTCCAATACATATGGCTGTATAGTTCCTTCACATCCTTCAGGATCCTTCCAATCTAATACCGTTGCACTTTTATGGGGATTAGTCGCCACTCCTAGGCCTCGAAGCGTTTGAGTGGCTTGTTGTAATGGCCAATGTTTTGGCCATTCTTGACGACAGATGATGCTAAGGTCTGCACCTGTATCCAGTAGCCCATTGAATTCATGTCCTTGAATATTTAGTTTTAGCATGGGGCAAGAATATAAATTTAAAGAAAGCATAGCCCAATCTACACCTGTGGAGCCTAATCCCTTGGAACCTCTTTCTACAGCATAACTGTAAAATTTATCATGTGGGCTGGGTATTATTAGTAATTGTGCTATTCTATCTCCTGGAGAAATTACTGATATACCCTTTGGAGAACTGGCTATAATTTTTATTTCACCTTCATAATCGGGATCAATTACCCCAGGACTCATCATAAGTCCTTTTAGAGTAGAAGAGCTGCATCCCAATAATAAGACTACTGTTCTTTTGGGAAGAGGTCGTTTCACCCCTGTGGGAATGATTTGAACTCCCATCTCTGGAGTTAGTATTGATCTGGCGGAGGCACAGATGTCCAACCCTGCGCTCCCTCTGGTTTGTCTGATGAGGGATCTGATGAACAATGTGTCGTGGGCACTACACTGATGGGGTTGCTGGTTTCCTCCAGTGCTCCATATATTTGCGGTTTCGGGCCCCAGAGCATTGGGCCCCCCTCTCTATTTTTTGGCAATGGAGCCGGATGCCTTTCTTCATGATATCGTGGATAAACACCTGGTGCTTGTTTGTTTTTTGATAATGAAGTACCCTCTATGGTGGTTTGAGAATGGTATTCATTAGCCCAATATCTCCCTCTACGTCATCGTGGCCAAATACCCGGTATTCTAGTCCTTTGATACCTAATTTGTTAAACCCTCCTCCTATGGGGCAATTCCTTTTAAAAAGTCCTGTTTGTTCACAATTGTAGCATGTTCTTGGCCTGTCTTCTAAAGCCTGTTTTACTAAAGCTGCCACAATTTGCCCTTTTTCATTAATGTCTCTGGCATCTAAAGCCTGTTTTATTGCAGCTGCCACGACTTGCTCTTGTTCATTAATGTCTCTACCAAATTTAATAAATGTGTTTAAATCTTCATGTTTCCATGGTCTAATGATACCTCTGCAGCAATGATTCGCTTGGTCATAAGCCAGTTGTTTTAATAATGGCATTGCTTGTTCTGTATTTCCAAAAACTCTGTAGCTGTTTCAATAAGCCTATCTACAAATCCAGCGTAAGATTCATTAGCTCCTTGTATTACCTTAGATAATTGACCTTGTAAACCTCCATGTCCTTGTAAAGTCTTCCATGCCCTAACTGCCTCTACAGCAATTTGTGCGTATATGCCAGGATCATATGGAATTTGTTGTTGCTGATCCTCATAAGGTCTCTTTTCTAACAACAAATCTAGATTTCTCTGAGGATAACCAGCTGCTGCATTTCGCCTAGACATCTCTTTGCAAAATTCCTCATTGGCAACCTTCCATAATAGGTATTGACCTCCATTTAGCACAGCTTTACACATATTAGCCCAATCTGCTGGCGTCATGTTCAAGGTGTTAATGGATTCGACCAAGCTTACAGTGAAGTGTGCTTGAGGACCATATGTTGTTACAGCCTCTTTTAGCTGCTTCACTATTTTGAAATTTAAAGCATGGTGAATTCGCTGCCCTCCTACCTCAAATACAGGGCATGTTAATACTTGAGATCCTGTCTCAGGATCCGAACTATCAACTGTTGGGGTTGGGGGCCTCCCAGCACATGGAGGTGGCCTTGTTAGTTGGACATTTACATCCTCTGGTGACAGAAAGGTGTTAGTAGCAGTCTCCTTTTTTAACTTTGCCCCTGATTGCTTTTCATGCTCTAAACTTGGTTCCTCTATCTTTGTCTGAACTGAAGGCTTTGGACTAAGCAAACCAGATATGAACGTCCACAATGGCAATGTGCCAACTGGCATAGTCCCTCGGCTGCTCTTTTCTAATCCTTTTAAATCTTCACCATGATGGTTCCATTGTGATATATTTAATGACTCCTCCTTCAAAAGCCATGGGCTACATTTTTGTATTGTATCAACAAATGCCCTGACTGTCCTTGATATTTCTGAGATGCCTCCTTTCTCTAACAATTTATTTAACACTCTTTCAGTTTGTTTTTTACTAATTTCTGGTCCCGTATTTCTATTATAATACAACCCAACAAGATGACGCCAAACAAAACTGAGACAGAATGAATTAAAAAGGGAACAACAAAAAGTCATTATAGCCTTTCTATCCTCCTGACATGTGCATCCGTCCTTTATACCTATCTGTTCCTCAGACGTAAATAGTTTTTTCTCAGATGTGAGTGGTTTTTCTTCCGTCTCACTCATCTCCAGGAACAGGCAACTTAAAACAAAAGTGAAGCAAAACAAAGGAGTCATCTTAAAATGGCTACCCATCCTTTCACCTTGCCCACAGGGGCAAGCAGTTTACCTTATCACTTACCCTCAGTCGTTCCCCATGTGAGCCACCAAATGCTGCAGTCTGGCTGGGCATGATTCAGGAGCCACTTGTCAAAAAAAAAAAAAAAAAAAAAAAACTAACTTTATTTTTAGAACCACACACGGCAAACAAAACAACTCCTCAGGAAAAACCCTCAGAGCCCAACTGCCACTACTGGCTTCCTTGTAAAGTCTCTCTCACACACACAAGCCTCTCCACCTGCCACAATCCTACTGCTCTTGAGGCCGATTGGCTGGGTGGAGCCAAAAAAGTTCCCCAAAGAGCAGCTCCATGGTCTGAAAGGGCAGGGAAACAGCCCAATGAGCATCACCACAGAGGAGCCAATCAGCTAGATGATGCTGAGGTCGCTGTGAGCCAATAATCAGCCAGCAGCTGGAAATTTGCTGGCAGCTGGAAGTTTGCTGGGGCCCCTTCAGCTGTGGCTCTCAACAAATTCCTGTCTCATTTCTCTGTAGCCTATTCAGCACATGTATTTTTATATGCACATATAGTATCCTATCTGTTATCACATGTACATTTTTGTGAGGTGGCTGACTTGGCAGATACAAATTATGAGAAGAGCTCACTCCTCCTAAACATTGTTGGAACTGAAAATTCAAAATATGGGTGAGCTTCCTAGTAGAACAACATTATACATAAATCCATTTTCAGTGAAATAAATATTTTTGCATCTGTGGATGACATATATATTTCATGATGAATTTTGATTGGAATACACACTCTACAAATTTTTCAAAATATGAAATATATGAGTCTTATTATACACTCCTTAAAATCATTTATATTCATGTATGTGGATTTATGATCAACTTTTCACAAGATAATTCTCAGAAATATTCATCAACCTGAAGTACATATTTGTTACCTAGTACTGAAAGATAACTTCAGTGGATGGTGCATACAAATCCTAATATTTCTACAGTAATACCCAGTTTAATATCAATGCAAGTAGTTTCCTATGGGACATGATGTGTATTTTCCGGTTCATTTTTATTCAACAGTGGTACATTACTATTTTCTCAGTTTATGCACATCATAGGATATATATTTCATCCACAAGTTCACAAATTTATAGGCATTTGTTTCAATTTCAATCACTTCCTGCTTCAGAACACATATATTCCTCCAGATTTTTTGACTGGTCTTTTCATGAGACTTCTTTTCAAACACATTATTTTCGATTTCCATAATCACTTTTGAAGCAAAACTCACACATTCTTCTTGATAAACCATAACCCTAATATTACCGTTAGATTTATGACTGGTTATAATGAATGTATGTATATCAATTTAAGATTTCCTTTACATTTTCAGATATTAATTAAATCAATTATTTAAAGTTGGAACCAGTTACATTATTTGTTCACAGTATGGTCTATTCATGCATTATTTCTATATTCATAGACACATGGTACACCTCTTTGTTCCCCCAATACGAATTTATACGTCTTCAAAATATTGCTCCCAGTAATGGTGGAAGAAATACTCATGTCACCTAATCTACATATACATTTTATCACAGTAACATTCTGGACACAGAAAACAAAGGTCACTCTTATGATTGTACCAAAGCCTAAAAGGAAAGTGAGCATGCATTACTAAAAACATCCATGTCCAGGTTGCCTAATGCTCTCAAATGTAAATCCTATTGTTGACTATATATTTGTTTCTTCCTAAGATTATATATTCAATCTCAAGCCTGTTGAAAATATCTCATCCTATCCCTCACTTTAAACTTTGCCTGATTTCTTAAAGTCTCTATTGACATCTGCTTTCCTACATATTTTCCCCAGTTCTCATTGTGACTGACTCTTCACATGTGCTGATATTTACATTCACTCTCTACTTGAAAACCTATTGCTAGAGAACTTTTTGTCCAAATCCTATACTCACTCTTGTTTCTACACCTAGCAACTATCTTCCTAATCCTACGGACTTTCTTTTTTTAATTGGATGTTCTCTTCAACATTCAATCATCCAAGGTACAAGGTCCTATGCCATTGAATATCGATTTATCTGAGACATCTGGGCAGGACATAACTCAAAGCTAAGTAACCCACTCAAGGGCCCAATGCACTTCTGGGCTTCAAATTGTACCTAGATTTCTGTTTTCATACTTGTATTTCACCTATATATTCTTGTAAATATCCCAGTCTCCCAATACCATTATTCATCCTTCAGAATGATTCCTAACCAAAATCGAGTATGTTATTAACCCTAACCATAGACTTTTCCCTCAATCTAACTTTACACGTGAGCTGGGAGAGTGTGATCAGGAAAGTCTCAGTGGAGAAACCCTGCTTTGGGCCATTTGCTTACCTATTGTTCTGTTGCCCAGAATATCAGGAAGTTCTTTGCCTCAGGTCACCCCTTTGTGAAGCCTGAAGAAAGCTGTTTTCAAACGGAAATGAATGAGCATCACTTGTGGCTCTTTGGGTCAAATGAGTTCTTCAAGCCATGAAGAGGTGCTTGGGTTTTCTCATGACGCCAAATCACATAAAGAATCTATACCTATCAGTCAGTAGTAGTCAGTCAATATTGCTCCTAAAAATGGTGGAGAAATACTCATGTCAAATGATCTACATATATATATATATATATATATATATATATATATATATATATATATATATATATTTAATCACAGAAATATTCTGGGCACAGAATTCAAAGTTCACATTTATGATTGTACCAAAGCCTAAATGGAAAGTGAACATTTATTACTAAAAATATCATGTCCAGGTTGCCTAATGCTCTCAAATGTAAATCCTATTGGTGACTACATATTTGTTTCTTCCTAAGATAATATATTCAACCTCAACCCTGTTGAAAATGTTTAATCCTATCACTCACTATATACTTTGCCTGATTACCTAATGTCTCTATTAAATCTGCTTTCCTACATATTTTCCCAATTTCATCATTGTGACTGACTCTTCACATGTGCTGACATTTAAATTCATTCTCTAACCGAAAACCTATTGCTAAAGAACTTTTGTTGCAAATTCTACATGCACTCTTCTTCCTAATCCTAACTACTATCTTTCTAATCCTACTGACTATCCCTTTTTGACTGGATGTTCTTTTCTACATTCAATCATCCAAGGTAAAAGGTCATATGCCATTGTATATCGATTTATCTGAGACATCTGTTCAGAAGTTAATTCAATGCTAAGTATCCCAAGCAAGGGCCCAATGCCCTTCTGGGCTTCAAATCATACTTAGATTTCTGTTTTCATGCATATATTTCACTTCTATATTGTTATAAATATCGCAGGTTCCCAATACCATTATTCACCCAGCAAAATGATTCCTAACCCAAATCGAACCTGTTATTAACCCTAACCATACAGTATTCCCTCAATCTTACTTTACAGAAAAGCAGGGAAAGAGTTGGTCTTATAATACTGGAATGTAATGGATCTTCCACCTGGTGATAACCTCAAATGTCCATGGCGAAATGATCCCTGGAGAATATGTAGGCAGCTATGAAGGACCTGAGAGAGCAAAAGGCATCTTCCATGGCAAACGGCTTGGTCAGGATAAAGGGTTGTGTCTGAATCAGCTTCTATTCTTAAAGCAGAGAACATGAGCCAACCCAGGCCTGTGTGTAGATCTGTTCCTGGGAGATTATGGTTGATATACAATTCAAACTTGTTAAAGTGTCACAGGAATTAGGGCCAGCCTCCATCTCATGGGAACCTTGGAAGCAACGTTTGGACAAAGTGGTTGCCAAGAGAGTGACCTCATTCAGTTCCTGAAGGAGGAACTAAAAACAGTTCCATCACACTTCAGTGGTGATGGAACTCTCTGAACTTGGGATCCAGGATGCCAGGCACCCATAGCCAGTCCCAGTCCCAGTCCCAGTGGTCTCACTTGTTTGGATTTACAAAGACAGAGTCAGTCTTTCTTGGTACCTACAGATGTGAGGAAGGCCAAATGCAAGAAAGCTCTGAAGCAGAGCTTTTCCTGAGAAAGCAAGTAGAGGCTCCGCTGGCTCCTGACAACTTCACGGAGTTGGCCAAGGAGACCAGATCTAACACAGAACAGGCCATTTCGGGGGAACATTATTGGCCCACAAGTCAGAGGACACTCCGGATAGTCACAGACCTACCTGGGCGAAGGAGGTGCCTTTTTGTTTGTGGTTATGAGTTTGTGGTCTTGTGTCATGTTCTTAGAATAGGTAGAAAAGTAGGTTTGTTTAGTTTGGAGTGGACTGTTTCTAGTAAGTCGTTTGACAAGGCGAGTGTTTCTATGTCTGTGTATCACATTGTGTCCGGGGTTGTAGACATTAAAAAAAATGCATCAATGGATGTGTCCTATCTAGTAGAAAGCTTCACAGCATTTATCCAGCCAAATTGATGAATGGACTGTAGCTTGCCTTATGGATGGGCAACACCTACTATCTTTCTAAGTTCCTGTTTTCTTCCTGAATTCTGGCCACTCTCCAGAATAAGCCCATGGTTTTGTGTCCAAGATATGTACCCCCTCCAAACTCTGTAACATGGCCATGAACTGGATAGCTGAAGTGAATGGCGAGCATCTCAGAAAACTCAGATATCAGTGTGACCAGGAAAGTCCCAGTGGAGAAACCCTGCTTTGGGCCTTTTGCTTACCTATTGTTCTGTTGCACTGAATGTCAGGAAGGTCTTTGACTCAGGCCATCCCTTTGTGAAGCCTGAAGAAAACAGTTTTCAAATGGAAATGAATGGGTATACCTGTGGCTCTTTGCTTAATTGCTTTGGAAAGGGATTGTCTGAATCAGCCCCTTGGCCCTGTGTGAGGCTGTGGCTTAGATTCTCAACACCTGATGGATTTAAAGAAATTTACCATGTGTGCATCCCAAACCAAAATGGCCAAAAGAGCAGTCTTTGGGATGAAGTCTCTCGCCTTCCTCTGTAAGGTTCCTGACCTCCATCAAGTGAGAATAGTGATTCTTTGAGTGAAATGAATTTTTCCAACTTACAGATGCTAGGCTATAGGTGCTTGGGTTTTCCATGACTCCAATTCAAATAAAGATTCTAAACCCCACGGTCAGTTGGCCTCAAATTGGAGAAGTGGACCTGAATTAATGACAGGAGTATTTGATTACTCCAGGTTCACAGCAAGTGTCCAGGCCACCCTGACTTTAGGCAAATGAGAGGAAAGGGAACATATTTTGGACACTGTCTTGGTCTGCGCACCTCATGGAAACCTCCAGCCAGTGGTTATGATGAGTGTCTATATAAAAGAAGATGAGGGCCATATGGGAGTGTTTTGGTTTTAACTGTGGTCATTTGTGTGGTGGTTGGAAGAGATGACTTTGTCCACCTGGGCTTGAACTCTGGTATGATTAGGCTTACCTGTGAGAGTTCTCCAGAGCTTTCATTTAAATGA